>NW_025781865.1:0-48637 GCF_021130785.1 Homalodisca vitripennis | reverse complement strand
CGATCTTGAAATGTAAGTGATTAAAAGATTTTATTAAAAGACGTGTTGCCTAACAACTTGTCTATTCCTAACCATAAACTCTTAACGCAATATTTGGCAAGTATGGTTTGCATGTACGGTTTACGGACCACGCTTGGCTTTCTATCACCATATTAGATTCAGATTGACAGAAAGCAAACTCAATTTAGTATAGAGTTATTCTACAGTACTATAAATTAAGTATAAATAAAACTCTAGCATGAATACATTATAGCAAAAATTATTCATACAACTTGATCTTTTCCGGAAAATTTTCAAATTATTTATATTTAAAGGAATCAACTGGATGTTTTTCCGGACATTTGCCCATCGTTCAGTGATACCCAAACACGAGTAACACTAACGTTTAGATCCGCAATTCTGATCTCTTCGTCAGATAAATAAACTAATCCTAAGGAATATGTTTGGTATTAAATATTTAGTCAATACATATTCAGTATCTTGTGGTTTACCAGTACATTTAGAAAACAATTATGAAAAAAGTCCAATTTCCCAAAAAATCTAACAAATTCACAGTCTTGTTTAAAAGTATTCAAACAAAGATTAAAGGTTTAATAATTACTATTGTTACTAGAATATATTCTTGCATGCAGTTATATTAGTTTTAAAAATATTGACTCGGATGAGTAAATAAAAAGCCTTAGTTATTTAATTAATTGGGAAAATGCCAATTTGGCCCGAGAGGTCTAAGACGGACTGAGGTTAGGAACGTTGCACTTTTGTAATCTGTACCATTCGACAAATCACCCTTTATTCTTTACTAGCTGTTTCCAGCGGCTTCGCACGCTTTTCGTAAGCTTTGCCCATGATTAATGGAAAAAAAAAACACATTCTGGTTAAAGTGCATAATTATTTCCAATGCCTATGTAGAGTTTTACCATTGTTGCCGGCGATCACAGAAAATCTGCCAAAGGTATATATTTTATAGCCCATTGTACAACGTACATGGGATGTTACTTATCAAAGATGATCTAACACTTAAGCTGGTTTAAACCAGAAATGTATTTTAAAGACGAAATATACATAAATCACCTTTCAAATCGGTGTTTGGCTTAATTTAATATATCGTAATTGTCTTCGTATAATTGCAGTTTATAAACATCCTTACAAATAAAACATCTTAAAGTGGAAATTAAGGCTCAAAAGTACAACCTGTTTGAGTTAAAATCATCCCCTGAACTAAATTCTCTCAATCTCTTTTTAAATCCGTGCTTTTCATCTATCATCTTGATTACACTCATTGAGAAGTTTCCAAAAGAATCTGGCCCTCGAATTTTTGCGTTTTGTATCAATTACCACACGAAGGCTACAGTTATTTCTCAAATCCCAATTAACAGCTCATTAAGGTTTGACTCGGGGAAGTGTGTACGAGTAATAGTAAATCAGCTACAGTTGATGTTCAAGGAGATCTCGAAAGGGTGGGGAATCGGTGTGAAACCTACGGTCACGGCTGTGCAGGGTAAACCATGGCACCCCTATCACAACAGCCTCTCTGACAGGTGTTAAACTACAAGAATCGATTGCCTTCTCGAGTCAGCTGTCTCCGCGGTCAACTGGGAGTTCACTTTTTGGACTCTTTTTTCTGAATTTGTTGTTTTGTTTGTTACAAAATTAAGCTTTCGTCTAGAAAATCGTTTAACCAGCTCCTGTGCCCAAAACGTTACAGAAACCAAACCCAGATTTCACATGGTTAAGGTTTAACTTACACGTTCAAACACAGAAACACTATCTCTGTAAATCATTACTTCAAACAACTTCTACTTTTGTCAACTTGGACTTACTCTAACTCACGCAACCAATATTAGGAAATTTCGGTGCAAAGAGCAAAAAACAGGGCTCCAGGGCGAATTTTGTAATCGATAGGCACACAATTGCCAGTATACACACAGTTCACAATAAAGGGCCTAAATTGAGACATTATTACATCTAACCTACATGTATGGTGTTTACAATACCGCAAAAAGAACGGAAGTATTAGTGGTGAAAATGCTCTCAGCTAGGCGCACTTCTATTGGGTTCTCTCCTTTAATCCATATTTCACATCCTCTTACATCATATAGAGCGGACCGTCTTTACTTAACCGTAGTGGTAAATTATATACTCCACCACTTAGTTAAGTTCAGTTCAGGTTTCATTATTCGGGATTTTTGACCAACAAAAACAACTTAACTTCCTAACATTTGTATCTCGATGAAAATTTAAATATACTCATTTTAATCCTTATACATTGTTTATCTCGTACAAATTTGAAGCATTACGAGTACTTAAAAATGATTTTCATAAAATATACCCTTAGTATCAGTATTTATTTCTGTAGTCAACATTACAAGTTCTTTGTATTGAAAACAAATTAATCCTTGCTGATTTTAATGCCGTAAAAAAGTAGCCTTGGTTGAGTGGAATGATTCTACTAAATTTTATGGAAAATTCCAAAAACTATTTTATTAATACTAATTAGTAATAATATAATCAAGCGTTAAAGTATTGGTTTCTTTCCTCAATAAAAATTGAACCATCGTCTACTACAAGTTTCTAAGATATTCGTAGACTTATGTCTATTAAATTACTCGAATACGTCATCCACTAACTCCGTCCTCAACTCCATCTTCATATGTACCTACAACGAAAGAATATATCTGCAATCTATTTTCAAAAGGACAACTTAGTCCAGCTTAACTTTTTATATTTATTTTACAATAACTAGTAATCACATGTGAACTAACAAATAAAAAATATGTCTTTTGTTGTCACGTACTAATTCTATGATTCCAAAGATAAAACAATCTGATTTTATCTGAACTCTAACCAATCTTTTTTAGGAGAGTCTAAAGCGATTGCAATTCTATAAAACTAAAGGAAATGCTAGTACATTGCGCTGTTGCAGATCGTCCGTACCTTGCTCTAAACACAGGAGAGCTGACTTTCCCAAAATAATTGAGAATAAAAATGCTGGAAAGCGTAACAAATCGACATCATGACAAGAGTGTGGTATGAAAGAAAGTGTGGTAATTTGTTCAACTTATTAAAATCCAATAAACAGATCAGAACCTCTTAACACATCTGAATTTAGCATTGAAGCCGTGATTCTGTTCAATTGTAGATCTTTGTAAATTAGTTAATGAATAGTGTTTTGTTTTTTGTTCAGAACTTTTTTTCAGATTTATGTGACTTTCCGCATTATATAAACTTACTATGGCAGTTTAATAATAGTATTATTGATATATTGAATAATTGTAAAGCATTAAACACGGTGTTTCGCTACAAATTTAGATCACAATTTTCAAAGCACCTGCATGTTATAAAATGCAAACACAAGACATTTACGAATGTTATACAGCCGAACACTATTTGAAGGCGCTAAGTTAAGATATATATTTGTGTTAAAATAAATTATCTATGGTTGAATTTAAAGCTCGAATTTTAGTGCACTTCATAATAAAATACTTTAGTTCATTAGAAATTTAACGATTGTGAGAAGAAAATACATACATACTGAGCCGGTTCAATACCTATATCTCCCCGGCTCATGTGTGTTTTATATAGTGTATGTGTGTGTGGCATCTTGAAGTTTCTGACTTCGGTGACTGCCCGACTGGGAGATCCTCAGTCCGGGAAGATTTTCAGGAAGGCGCACATATCCCATCTGAAGCCTTGCCGGAGTCATCCGTGATTTACTCTTTAGTCTGTGCGGGAGGGTTTTAGGTCCAGAGGCCTGATCACCTCTGCTCTTTCTTTCCTGATCAAGGTTCCTGGTTTTCTTCTTTTGTACCCACGCAACTCTTGGAGTGATTTCTTGCCTCCAACTGGATTTTCTTGGTTTTCCCTTCTGCAGACTTCCAGGGTTTCCGGTTTATAATTCTTCAACCATTGGGGGGGAGAGGGCATTTCGTTTGGTTCTTCATTTTGAAGAAATTAACAGAGGGGAGTTCCTCCTTTTGGGGGGGGTCTGAGCCGGTTCAATACCTATATCTCCCCGGCTCATGTGTGTTTTATATAGTGTATGTGTGTGTGGTTTATTGGCTGCAGAGCCCACTGACCATTTGAAGGCGTTTGGCCTTTCCGGGAGAGTGGCGTCAAGACTCCGAGCCGTGGTGTAACAAGTTAGGGAGTAGCTCCAGTTTAATATTTTGTTTAATTAAGTGTTTGTTAGTTTTGCTGAGCTGTTTTCCTTCTGACATGTGCGGCTAAGTTTACGGCCCCTCACTGATGAGGTCCAGGAGATGAGTTGATTTTCTGCTGTCATCTCTCCATCATGCGTGGTCGCAGAGAGCCTTCGCTTTTGCGCACTGCTGAAGGACGGCCACCATGATGGACATTTCTACTAGTCAACATCTGTGATACCCTGCCCATATTCTTTATTTATTTGTTATTGTTATTGTTGCCATTTATATAGTTTATATTTTGTTATTTAATTTTTAAGTTAGTTTTAGATATTAATTTAGTTATTTCTTGGATTTCATTAGGAGCCCGCCCTTAGCCGAAGGATACCGGGTGGAATTAGGCATTTCTTGTTTCAAATTATGGCGTTTTCTAATTTTTGTATGCAGGTGCACCTGACGAGGATTGTTTGAGGTATACTACTGCAGGCACTTTTTATTTTTTTTATTTATAGTATATATACTATATATATATATATTTATATTGACTGGATAGGCCTATGCTGTGTCTTAGTAAATGAACCTGAGTATACTGACCACGGTGTTCTTTTTTACCTAGTTTTGTTTTGATCCGGCATCCCGTTCGCCACCATGGGCGCGCGCTTCCCTGATGGTTTGCTGTGGGTGTGCGAGCGGCGATGTACGGTTTCAATGGTAGCAGAGCGTGGTTAGCTGCTCTCTCAGCTGTCTCTCAGTTCTGGTTTTGTTTGTTGGTGGTAGGTTAGTGTTAGGTAGGGGGAGGTTAGAGTACACAACTTTTTTTCATTAGGAGCTCGTTCCTAGCACAGGATACCGGGTGGAATTGGTTTAGTGTCTTGCTTCCTGCAGACTTACCCTTTGCAGGGAGCAAGGGACTCTAAATTGCTTAACCGCTAAATTTATCTAACTGTACTCTACTTCTCCCCTATCAATGTGTTGTTTTGTTATATTTATTGCTTCTGTGTTTGTAGGTTGTGGTTAGTGTATATTTGCAGGGTATCCTTCTATTAGGTAGCGGGTATTAAGTTCTTCACTTGGACCTCGTCAGTGTAAGCCTTTTTGTGAGTTGAGTCCACTTAGGTTACTAAGTAATTGGTTGCGTACGCTTTGTTGTTTATTGTTGTATTTATTTGTCTTAATTGTTTGGTATGGCGTTTTCCCTGGTGCCTGAACATCTACGCAAGCCCGAGTTGGTTTTTTGAGGTCCTGGCGAGAGAGGACAGAAGCCCGAGGGAGATGTGAGGGCATTAAGAGCTCAATTACGGGCTTGTATAAGCGTTGGAACCGCAAGCTGGAATGCAGAGTTTCCAAATTAACACACAGAATTTGAGTTTTGTAAAAACCCGAATGGAGGAATTAGAAGACGATATTAATTTTGAGTCACTTCCCATGTCCCGGGTCAGCAAAGGCTAGCTTGGCATCTCAGCTTTTTACATTGGCGTGACAGAATAGTTTTACTTATGTCAGCTCCTAGTTTAGACTCTGATATTAAAAGTTGGGCTTTTTCGGCCAGTAACAAATTAAAACAAGCCTTAGATGGTTTGAGTGAGGTGCGCTCGGTGAAAGAGAAGGGGGTACTATTTACCGCTGTCACTCCAACGGAGGTTCCCCACTACCATTACTTTTGCTAACCATCCACCGGCTCTTTCTTTCGAGCCTCCCAGAGTTACTATGTCTCCGATGGGTAGTGGCTCTCCTGAAGCGGCTGGTGAGGCATCATCTATAGTTGTGCCTTCCTTTTCTAGCTTTGGCAAAACTGCCCCATCCTTTGGGGAGTGTTTTACAACACTTCCCCAGAGTTGATGGGCTTGACACTAATTTACTTATCCATTTTCCTTCTGGAAGTTTTTAAGCTGAGAGAATTTCCTGGTATGACAGATGCCATGCTTATGCAGATTTTAGCGCAGTTTTCCTTAAGGCCGCTTTTTTGATCGCCTTCTAGACTGCCTTAAGAGAGGTGCCACCTTTGATCAGTTCCACGCCGAGATCTTGGAGTTCTTTGTACCTGCTCGGGTTAGGGAGCGCTTGCGGGTGGAACGCGTTTACCGTCCTCAGGCACCAGACGAGACGTTGAGCCATTTTGTCGGGGAGAAGATACGGGATGTAGCCCGGGTGTTGCGCTTGAGCTTGAGCGAAACGGAGTTGGTGAGCCTTATTTTGGAGGGCATTAAACCTGAAGAACGCTCCCGTTTGATTTTTTGTAGCCGTCCCGCATCTTTTGCGGATTTGGACCGCCTCTCCATCATCTCTAGAGGGGTTCAGGATGCGGATGATCAAAGGGAGGCCATGTCGAGGCATCTTCCTCACTTGCCTCCGGGGCCGGTCCATGCTCCGGTGCAGTCGAGCCAGCAGCTGCTCCTTCCCGTAGGCAGCCTCCTACCTGTTATGGCTGCAAGCAAGTGGGACATACTAGACCGTTTTGTCCACTTAATAAAAAAAACTAGTAAGCTTGCGGACGAGTAACCCCGACTCGTGCCGTAAAGGTAATTTTGAGGGCAAATATGTACCTGATTTTGATGGTAAAAGGGTAGCTGGTTTAATACAGAACAGAAAGAAAACAGAAAGAAATAGACTTAGGGACAGTTATCATCGTTGGCCGAGAGGGGAGGTTGCTGCTCTGGCTGCGCAGGGAGTAAGGGCTGCCCGCTCAACCTGCCCACAAACTGTATGTACTTGTGGGGAATGTGGTGCAGAAGGCCCTGGTTGATTCTGGGTCAGCACGCAGCCTGATTTCTTTGTCGTTTTTTGAAGATCTAAAATCCTCTGGGCTAATACGGCAGGTTGAGCCTAGTTCACTTATCTGCTGGACTGCTTCCCGCACACCTTTACCTATTATCTGTAGTGCCCAGATTCACATCAAAATTAATTATTTCTCTTGGGATTGGAGCTTTTTGGTGGCTAAGGACCTGACTTTTCCTTTCATCTTGGGAGCAGATTTTATCGGAAAAACTGGCATGATTTTGGATTTGGGCCTCCAGTCATGTTTTCTTTGCTTTCGCCAGGCGGGTGCTCGTTCCCTTTTCAGATGTCGAGTCTCGTGGGACTGCTGCCTTAGAGATGGAAGATAAGAGCTTGACTCCTCCTGACCAACTAGGACATCTTACGCCGAAAGAGGCTGAGGACATAAGGCAGATTTGTTCCAGTTTTCCTGAAGTCCTAACTGACAAACTGGGCACAACCAATCTCTTGGAATACGAGATTCGTCTTACAGACACCCGTCCTGTACGTTCCCATCCATATAAGCTTGCTCCGCCCAAGATGGAAATTCTGAGAAATATGATTGATGATTTACTTAAGAGTGGGGTAATCGAGCCGTCTTGCTCAAATTTTTTCCAGTCCAGCGTTTCTAGTGGCGAAACCTAATGGGAAGTCCAGATTGGTCCTGGATTATCGAAAGCTCAATGCTCAGATAGAAATTGACTCCGTGCCTCTCCCCGATTTGCATTCTGCTTTCGACTGGTTTGGTAAGGCCAAGTATTTCTCCATTTCTGATCTTAATCAGGCATATCATCAGATTCCTCTAAAACACGAGTCTCGACCTCTCACTGCCTTTTGTGTGCCTTGGAATTTGTACCAGTTCACCCGAGTGCCAATGGGCTTGGCTGTGGGGGCCCAAACACTCACCAGACTCCTGGATTCTATCTTTCATGATGTCAAATTTAAGTTCGTGTTCAACTATCTGGATGACCTGCTTGTGTACAGTGAGAGTTATGAGGAGCACTTGACTCATCTAGAGGAAGTTCTAACTAGGCTGCGAGAGTCTGGCCTTACCGTCCAATCCTGAAAAGGTGAGTTTTGCTCAGCCTGAAATATCGTTTCTGGGTCATCTTGTCTCTTCTCGAGGTGTTTGTATTGATCCAGAGAGAACCCAGGCAATCAGGGAGTTTCCTCCTCCTAAGGATGCCAAGGGGATTGCCCGTTTTGTGGGAATGATAAATTTTTATCGTCGTTTCATCCCCAATGTTGCTGAAGTGGCGGCCCCTCTGAACTCTCTTAGGAAAAAGGGTGCCAAGTTTGAGTGGGGTGAAGCGCAACAGACTGCTTTTGAGCAGCTGAAAGAGGCAGTGATGCAGCCTCCAGTCTTGGCTATGCCTGATTTCAGTCGTAAGTTCGTCTTGCAAACTGATGCTTCCTCCTTAGCCGTTGCTGCTGTTTTATCGCAAGAAGTAGATGGTATCCGGCAGCCCATAGCTTATGCTTCACGCACGTTAACCCCTTGTGAGAAGAAGAGTTGTTCTGTTTATGAGCTGGAATGTTTGGCTGTCGTGTTTGGAATTAATAAGTTCAGGCGTTACCTAGAACATAAAGAATTTTTGTTGGAAACCGACAACCAGGCACTTTCTTGGCTCCTTGCCCACCCCCGTCAGCTCGGGAAGATTGGTCGCTGGGTAGTCCAAATTTCTGCCCTTAAGTTCACAGTGCAGCACGTGCGAGGCACCCAAAATATCATAGCGGACACTCTGTCACGCATGTATCACTTACCCAACGACCACCAGAATTTATCAGAGCCGCCATGTTGTGGCGTGCTCCTAGACTTTCCTCTGGCATTTTCGGACATTGTTCCACACCAACTTAAGGATCCCGAGCTGACTGCTATCATCAATGAGCTTAAAAACGGAGGTGCCCACCCTCCTTATTTTCTGTATCGAGGTGCTCTATGCTGCCGTGACAAGCAGCGGAGGAAACCTAAGTTAGTGCTGCCAAGCTTTCTTGTACCGATGGTCTTTCAGTATTTTCATTCTTCTCCTGTGGGCGGACATCTAGGAATTCATAAGACCATCGCGAAGATTAGGGATCAGTTCATCTGGAAAGGTATGGACCGGGATATTGCAGCTCGAGTACGTTCTTGTGAACTGTGCTCGCTAAGCAAACCCGCTCAAAATACCAAGTTGGGTCTTTTGTCATCTGAGGTGGCGGAAAAACCTTTGGAGAAGGTTTTCATTGACTATGTTGGGCCTCTCCCGCGTAGCAAGTCCGGAAATAAGTTCCTACTTGTTTGTGTGGATGCCTTCTCCAAGTTTGTTTGGTTGTTCCCATTGCGGAGTGCTACCGCGCAGCTCACGGTGCAAGCACTTCGTAACCATTTTTTTCAACACTTTGGAATCCCCGCCACCTTAGTTTCCGATAATGGTTCACAGTTTGTCTCCAATATCTTTAAAAGAATGTGCTTTGGGCACGGAATCCGCCATGTGACTACTTCCCCTTTCTATCCTCAGCCTTCTCACGCCGAACGGTTTAATCGCAATCTTCGATCTGCTCTCATTGCCTTTCATGCGGAAAATCAGACCACCTGGGATCAACAACTACCTTGGATCCAATTTGCCTTTAATACGGCCCAGCATGAAAGTCACAAGGCGGTACCTTTCGAGTTATTATTTGGCTTTCCGCCAAACAACCCTTTGGCGAACCTTTGGAAAATTAGCGATCTTCTGCCACCTCCTGGTACTCCCAATGTGAAAGCCACTTGGGAGGCAGCCAGGCGGAATCTCATTCGGGCTAGGGAGTTAGTAAGGAGGAAGTACAACCGAGGTCGTATTGCCAATCCCTTCCAGGTGGGGGATCTAGTTTACTGCAAGGCTCACCCAGTCAGTTCGGCTGTGGATAAAAGAGCTGCTAAACTTTGCTACAGGTGGACTGGTCCCCACCGCATCTTGAAGTTTCTGACTCCGGTGACTGCCCGACTGGGAGATCCTCAGTCCGGGAAGATTTTCAGGAAGGCGCACATATCCCATCTGAAGCCTTGCCGGAGTCATTCCGTGATTTCTCTTTAGTCTGTGCGGGAGGGTTTTAGGTCCAGAGGCCTGATCACCTCTGCTCTTTCTTTCCTGATCAAGGTTCCTGTTTTCTTCTTTGTACCCACGCAACTCTTGGAGTGATTTCTTGCCTCCAACTGGATTTTTCTTGGTTTTCCCTTCTGCAGACTTCAGGGTTTCCGGTTTATAATTCTTCAACCATTGGGGGGGAGAGGCATTTCGTTTGGTTCTTCATTTTGAAGAAATTAACAGAGGGGAGTTCCTCCTTTTGGGGGGGGGGTCTGAGCCGGTTCAATACCTATATCTCCCCGGCTCATGTGTGTTTTATATAGTGTATGTGTGTGTGGTTTATTGGCTGCAGAGCCCACTGACCATTGGAAGGCGTTTGGCCTTTCCGGGAGAGTGGCGTCAAGACTCCGAGCCGTGGTGTACAAGTTAGGAGTAGCTCCAGTTTAATATTTTGTTTAATTAAGTGTTTGTTAGTTTTGCTGAGCTGTTTTCCTTCTGACATGTGCGGCTAAGTTTACGGCCCCTCACTGATGAGGTCCAGGAGATGAGTTGATTTTCTGCTGTCATCTCTCCATCATGCGTGGTCGCAGAGAACCTTCGCTTTTGCGCTCTGCTGAAGGACGGCCACCATGATGGACATTTCTACTAGTCAACATCTGTGATACCCTGCCCATATTCTTTATTTATTTGTTATTGTTATTGTTGCCATTTATATAGTTTATATTTTGTTATTTAATTTTAAGTTAGTTTTAGATATTATTTAGTTATTTCTTGGATTTCATTAGGAGCCCGCCCTTAGCCGAAGGATACCGGGTGGAATTGGCATTTCTTGTTTCAAATTATGGCGTTTCTAATTTTTGTATGCAGGTGCACCTGACGAGGATTGTTTGAGGTATACTACTGCAGGCACTTTTTATTTATTTATTTTTTTTTTAATTTATAGTATATATATATATATATATATATATATATATATATATATATATATATATATGCTTATAATAATTTTTGACACATTAAATGTCTTTTTAATTTTTTTTCTTAGGGTAAGGCAAATGCATTAATACACACATAAATATGGGAAACTAAGCATCGGATACCCATGATCATATGGTGAAATATGTTTGTCTTGAATTGAGCAATAAAGTGGTATACCTTTGTCCAGACACTCTGAATAACTTGTTTATTCAGTTGTTTATTGAATAATTTTTATTTGTCAAACAAAAGTTGAATACGAAATTGTTGAATTTAGCTGTGAATAACTACATTGACACCATTATTGTGTGTGGAATTTTTACAGTTAAAATTATGTTTACCCAGTCTCGTACTAAGACCGGTTATTCCTAACAGTTTTACTTTGTATGCTTATAATAATGTTTTACATATTAAATATCTTTTTTTATTTGTTTTCTTAGGGTAAGGTAAATACATTAATGCACACAGGTGGCCAGCCTGGAGTGTAGAACTCTCACAAGAGACGTGAACTACCGACTAAAAACCAGGACAAAGTAAACAATAATCTTAGCATAGAATTCACCAATATAAATTTAAAAAATGGACCACCTACAAATGAATAGTGTTTAGTACAGGCACCCCCCTATTCTACCTGAATAAGATCAATATGCCATTGAGTATATAAAAGCTACTTACATGCGCATTAGTTTAAATTGAAGAAACATTGTTTCAGTCGTGTCCCTAAATCTCCAATTCAGTACTGCACCCAGCTGTTTCAGTTAGCACATTCATTGTTTTTGTGTCTTTTAAAATTAATTCCTTCTCATCAAGAACGCAGCCAGGAAAACATTTTGGGGGGTCCAGATGACTGTTTTTCCCCGTAGTTGAGATAGATTAAAGCCCATTTTGTTCCTTAAAAAAATCTTGACCCGTTTATTTGTTGAGGACGATATTTCGGCAGTACATTTCAGCAATACTGAATTATTTAAATAATAATAATCGTTTTCTAAATAAGTAATTGAAAATTTGAAAAATTGGGGGGTCCGGCCCACTTGGACCCTCTCGGTGACTACGTCCTTGCTTCTCATCTGAACTGTGTGGGGTGTAAGGTCCTAAGTGATTATGTAGTAGTTTAACAATAAACTAAATGGTTGGAGATCTCATTTAGAACTCATTCCATTCTCGAGAAACAAATGACCATGCTGAAAATAGATTGACAATAAAATGACGCCTACTAGCACTCATTCTTTTCTATGTTTAAATGAAAGTTTCGTGCAAAATTCGATGTCTACAGATGAATGTTTCTCGAGACATTTTGCCACATGATATAATGGGGAGGGTTTAATAAATTTATCAGATTAGGACCTTCAATCTACAAGGCAAAAACATTGTTTGTATTGTTGTCAAAAGGACTTCACTTTGCCCAACTCCTAATAACTATTAATTCCAAATGAACTATAAAAATAGTTAAAAGTTTTTCAGTAAGGTTTCACAACAGTATTTAAATAACAAAAGTTCCGATGAGCTATGGAGGGTAATAGAACGGAAGAGTGCGCTGAAATCAAATATTTTTAATAACCTTTAATACTGACTGTCTACTCCTTTTTACTGCAATAATACAAATTTATCATAGTAAAATCTCATATGATTTAATCAGCTTAATTACAATTTTATCTATTCTCCTATTTCCTAGTTGGTATCATGGACACCCATAGGCCAATGAAAACATATTCGCTAACGCTCAGCCATATCCCGTGAACATACACCGTCATCAAACTCAGACTTGCCTGTACACAAAAAAAGACTTTTTTGGCAAACCTCCTTCGTGCACAATTTCATATATATAGATAAGTTCTTTTTCGAGATATCGTGCAGATGGACAGACAGACAGAAATGAATTTTAGCCAACCTCTGAAGTGATAGGCTTCGCTAACGCTCAGCCAATGAGTGCAATGTGATTTATCCGAATGATTCATGCACGCTGGTATTTTCACCAGATTATTAATTTGCGCTGTTGAGATTTTTAAACCATTATCCTAAGCTGTCACGATTAAAACACACATGTAGTTAACGCGATTGTAAAACATAGAGGATTAATTTTAAACGTTATCATTACCCAAGGCACTTAAACTAGTATTAGCGTATTGTTTAACGACAAAGCTGATTAGTTTGAACTGAACAATTAATTGGAACAACAAGATACGTAGAGCCCCAGGACACATGCTGGTGCTGAGCCACTATGAATAATAGTGATTACATTATTCTGGAACCCTCGTCGCTTAATTAATTAACTCAGTTATTGATGACATGTTATTCTGTATGTATAATTTCAAAGCAATAACTAAGAGCATATAATTATTCTTCTTCATTTCGGAAGGGCTGGATTTATTAAAGTTATTTAAACAGACTTGAATATTATTGTTTCACATAACTTATATTTAAAAACAATGACAAGGTGTAGCTCATGTTTTAAAAGTCTTGTTAAATGGCTGAATTTCAGGCTATAACCAACGAACAATTGTAACAGGATGGTTTACTATACGTGGATCCTGATGGGAAACATAGATTAGGAAACTAAAGGACTATATTCTTGATTAATTGTAACAAAATGTAATTTATTTAACTATATAAGAGAGTGTAATTACAAAATTATGAAATGTATTAAAATATAAAAGAGTTATGCACATTTTTATGAACTACTAACTACTGCAAATTGCTTTGGCATTGGCGACTTAGTGGTTATATGTTAGGACCAGAAACAACAATGATTTCCTTCCCATATTTTGAGGTAAACACATGGCCACAAAAAACAAATACATATCTTTGGCAGGCCCCTGAAAAGATATTTGACCGGGCCACGTCCAGCCACCGCGCCCTCGTCACCCCCTAAGGGCTTGTGCCACGGTAAAACTGTCCAAAACAACCGGTCTTATCACGGGCCGGGGTAGACATAATTTTAACTGTCAAAATACCACATACAATAATGATGTAAATATAGTTTTTCACAGCTGAATTCAACAATTTCCTATTGTACTTTTCTTTCACAAAGAAACATTATTCAATAAAGCACTTAACTATAAGTTATACAGGGTGTCTCATAACTCTGGACAAAGGTATACCACGTTATTGCTCAGGTCAAGACAAACACATTTCAGCATAGGGACAATAATTTCCAACAATCTATTGATACAAAAAACACAAACAAATTTTTAAGTTTGGTTATGAGTGTATTGTTGATGTGTTTATTAGGATTAGGGCGATTTTGGGTTCAGGAAGCCATGACCGGAGAAAGTGGAACAACCACAAGGATGACTACAATAATGCATATTTTTATGAATTCTGTAATATGGCTGATATTTTTATAATGCCTCAAAGACAAGGCACATGAATTAATATTTAAGATAGCTCAATGAGTCATTAAACTATCGTCTGAAAAATAACAAGATGGTTTGTTTTAATACCGAACAAAAATAACATTATTGTTTAAGTTGTACTTTTGCATCATATGTAACCTACAGTAATTAAATGCCTGCTATTATTTCTTGTATTTTATAAAATATTTATGTAAAACATTACAAGATGATTTTGTAATGAAACCAGAAGGCTTTGCCGATGGTTGGCTAATAACGTATGCCCGTTTTATGTCCTTTTATCGTACACTTAACCCATGGCACACTCCAGTTGCCTCCTTTCATGATAAGTATCAATAAATAAGTTATAAACCTGGTTAGTCCGACATGTTTAATATTCTTCTTGTGTTAATTCTCACCATAACTTATCTAGCTTCCGGCATAAACAACGGACGCAAGCTTTCAACTCACGTCGAGTAATGAATTAGCAGGCATCGTAGGGGCGGAAAAGTTTCACTTCTGTCGGTTGGTTTGTCTGTCCACACGATATCTAAAAAACGGATTTATACACATCAAATTGTACATTAAACTTCAATTATATATGAGGAACACTGATATAGATGGTAGTACATTTCACAACATGGGATTTGGCTGAGCGTTAGTGAATATTTTTTCATTGGTCTTATGGGCAACCCTAATGACAACGAGTAAATAGCAGAAAATAAATAAATTCGTAAAGAAACGCAATACGCCCATAAGAGGTTCAAACCTGTGGCATTAACACGTGCAGCCAAACTATCCCAACGCATACATCAGTTTAATGTGACTTAGTGTGTAGTTTAAAATTTTGTTATTCCCAGCACTCATATAAAACGATTTAATAAACTAAAATGTGAATGAGTCTAACAAGCAATGTCGAAAGAGATATATGTGAATAAAAATTTGCATGAAATTTCATTATTACAAGAATGAGTTCTATGATGCGTAATTTTCGTGTCATTTTGTTATGATTGTCTGTCTGTCTACCTGTCCGCAAGAGCGAAGCCTGTTACACGCGTGTTGTGGCGTACTACTAATAAGTAGACAATATAGGGTGTACCAAAAATGTTGGGCTGGCTATTTATTTTCAACTTCTGTGTGTGATTCTAACCTAAAAATAAAATAACTTTTTTCAAATTTCTATTTCGTTTAGCCGCTAGCCGTCATTTTTATTTTTGGTTAACAAAGTATTATCTCTAAAACTAGTAAATCCAAAATAACCAAATTGGCACATAGGTTTGAATTGGTAAGAGGTAAATAAAAATTGTATTATTTTCTTTAATATTAATAAAATAGCGTCTGTTGAAAATTGTTAACAAAGAAAAACCAGTATAGTTATAAAAAATTTACTAGGCACCAACTATTTGGAAAATTTTATGGCAATTCCAACATTTATTGTTTAAAACGGAATCCGTCAAGTCATGAGCGAGCAAATTTGGAAAAACATTTCAACGGACTCCGTATTGTTAATATTAAAAAAATACTATTTTTTATTTTTCTCTTAAATATTCAAAACTATGTGAAAAATTTGGTTTCTTCAGCTTTACTGCTTCAGAGATAATAATTCTTTAATAAAAAAATACAAAATGGCAGCTAGCGGCTAAACGAAGTGGAAATTGGAAAAACGTTATTCTTCATTTTTAGCTTAGAATTACAAATAAAATCTGAAAATGCATATACAGTCCAACCTTTTTCGACCCTGTATAAAAGTAGACTGATCTAGTGATTCGTCAAATGCGTTTAGAGATATGAACATGATATTTGGATACATAGGTTTATCTTGTGCCCTAGAGGCGCACTAAGGAAGGACTCCTCTCCACTGGCCTTTAAAATTCCTAAAATTCTTGTAAGAAACTAATTGCAATAAAAACCCATGTTATTCTTAAAAGATTTTGTTGAATATGATCAGCTATTCGATTTAAACCAATTCCGATATTCAATACACGACTAACTTACTCGACACATTGATATCGACGATTCTCGATACCGCCACTCGTTTCACGCGATTCTGATAACAATATTTTCAAAATATTTGATAACAAATTAATGCATAAAATCAAGAGAAATGCTTGGAATGCGTTTTGAAAGCAACGATATTTTATCTATTTGCTTTCTTGTACATACAAATTAAATGCTTGTTGTTAGTAATTAGCGTAATTTAATGCGATAATCCAAACGAGGTTTTTATTACATGAATTTATTATTATTTATATAATATTATTATTATTTATTAGGTATGTTATTATTATTTATTTATTAGGTTTTGTACACGAACATTTGACTTAATATTACATTGAAACGAGCAATTTCTACAGTTTGTACGAGAATGTACTGCAGATATCGAGTGGCAATAAAATTATTTAGCCTTTTACAATAAATCGCAGTAATGGCCAAATTCAAACCAACTTAGTCTATTCTGTATAATATAATTTTCACATTAGTTTGAACATTCAATTATGCTTATTGTTTGGCATTTACAGACTGCAACAAAGTCCTGAGGGCAGTTGAGTAAATTAATTGAAATCGTATTTATCACTCACTAATATAAAATAAAGTAACAATGTTGTAATTATGGATGACATGAATATCTATTTATTGCAGGATAGTAAGTTAGTAGATGAATATAAACTTACCTTGGCTAATAATGGGTTTGAGTCACTATATAATGTACCGACAAGAAACTCACAAACATGTATAGACCATGCTTTTTTCAGAACTAAAAACAAAAATAAAATAACTGCAGATGCAAAGGTCATTAACCTAGATGTAACTGATTACTATCGATCAGCTGTATGGATCCAGGGAGGGGTAGGAGGGGAGGAGGTAAACAAAGCTGAAATACTAACTACTTTTTATCGCATTAATATTCTCGTATAGATAACTTACTTGATAAGACTAACTGGAGTAGTGTGTATAGTGAATGTAATGTATCACTGGCTTTTTACACATTTTATAACATTTTTAATAACATTTTAAACAAAAGCAAAGATGAAATTCAGATTAAACATTACAATTTAACTAGACTAAAACCATTGATTGATAATGCAACACGTAAAAAAATAAATAAACATTTTTAAAAATACAATATTATACGAAGTCCTGACAAGACCAAATTTTAGCCTAAGGGATGAGTCAAAATTCCAAAATGGAGTAGTTTATAAATGTTTATAGTTTATATGGAATTGTGTGCTGAGGATTTTAGTGCTAAGCCTGTTAATTACAAATCTAAGTATTAAGTATAAGTCTAGTTGGTTATAATTTTAGATAAAAATTTACATGTAACTAGCAGTTTCCCGCGGCTTCGCACGCAATTTCCTGTTGAAAAACAGTACACTATATTCACGTATTCTTTTTCTGTCACATTCTTAAACACTCCTGAGATAATTGATAGTCGTTCCTTTGTTAGCCTCTTGGGCGCATTATGAAGGTATGAACCATATTTCCTGCATCTGTCTTTCGTGGTTTTTGCTAGGTTTTGATAAGTTATTCAGTACAATTACTGTATATAGATGAATGCTGATAAACTAGTTTGGTTATAAAAAAAAACAAATTCTGTTTGTTAAAATTAATATTCTGTCTAAGATATTTCCAGTATTATTGTGGAGTTTGCCTTGTGTTCCGATCAAGAAAATGTATCAATGAAAACCAATTTCGATCATAAAGCGTCTTCTTTCGGCTCTACATACATTATCTTTTATTGAAACAAAAATGAGTAATGTACTCCGAATTCTTATTTTTTACGGAATATGTGTTACCAAAATTCTATACTTTTCTTTGTATGTGAGATTATGGTATTGGATACTAGGATACTAGGGTGGTACTTGCCAAACAAACTTAAAACCTCTTATAACAATTCAGAAAAATTTTTTAGAATTATTTTTAAAAAAACATAGGCAAGATCCATCTTTCCCAATTTTTTTTAATACTAAACGGTCTTTCAGTAAGATATGAATGTATATATATATATATATATATATATATATATATATATATATATATATATATATATATATATATATATAATTTTGTATATAAGAAGTAAAAGTTACAGAGATATAATTGAATATAAATGCAGGCTGAGAAATGCAGATTATTTTTTTAGTTCTAAACATGGTACTCTAAATTAGTTATGGTTTTTCTAATCTTTAGTTATACTAAAGAATATTAATTTGATAAATATTAACCCTTAAACCAGTTTATTCAGACAATTTTGGTAGATTAAATCTTTAAAAATATACTCAATTTCAATTTTTTGTGGAGCATATGCAGCATATATATATATATATATATATATTACTACGTGAGAAAATGGTCTTAACCCCAGAATGGACGCATGTTACTTTTTAAAATTACATGTAGATTGATGCATGTCAATACCATGCAATTTAGTTATATTCTTAGAAATCCTTAATCTTAAAACCTTATTTTATAAAACCTTACTTTTTCAAAATCTAATTATTTTTTATTTACTAACTAACCTGTTTGATTTAACCATTAATATCGAATAAAAGTATTTTAGTGCACTTACATAATTACTTAGTCATTGAGTTAGTTTGTGATTGTTTCTAGCTTACATCTTTAGGTTTATTTTTCAGTCATTATTATATTTTATTGGTAAAATGGTGTTTTGCCATATAGGTGAAATAAATAAATCAATTTTCAGCCCACTAGTTAGTAAATAAAGCCGCTCATATCGCAATTCTATAAACATTAATTTCTAGACTGTTGATTTTTCAAAACAACAACTTGGAAATTACAGAAGATAAACGTTCACATCACCAAACCTGCACTTTTTAGTAATCTCTGCTGTTGAGAACACGTCAACACTAAACGCAGTTTGTGATAATTTTTGAAATTATTTAATTAGGTAATATAAATTATTCTGAGCTCAAATAAAATTCTAACAATTTGCACAATATTGTAACCATAGCAATAGTTTAGGAAGATATCATTGAAAATTCGGAACTCATAAAACAAAGATGTTTTGGACGATTCCTGCTACAAAATAATGAAAGATCTATGGTTCCTACAGACTAGTGTAAAATTTAAAGAACAAGTGACAGAAAAAATCACAAAAGTGAGCACCCCCACTATCGCAAAATTTTCTACATTTACTTTCCATTTGAACATTTATGTATGAAGTGTTAATGATTGAAAAGTTCCAAGACTGTGCTGAAGTCGTCACTAACATTTAACATGTAAATGTAGCGCATTTTAACAGAAAACACAAGTTCATGCTAACTACATACTGCCGTGATTGTTCTTCAACTCCTAAATTTCACTAGCCAGGAATCCAATTATTCCAGTTGCAGACCGCTACGCTATTGATCTTCCACTTCTAAATTCGAGTGAGGATACTAGCTACTTGTGAACCAAATTCTACAACGCTATTGTTGTTCTATTTCTAATTTCACTACCAGTGGAACAAGTTCCATTTCACAGCTAGTTTCCACTTCTAAATTCCAGTGAGGATACTCGCTATGTAAGGACCAATTCCAGTTGCCTAATGATACACTATTGATCTTCTACTTCTAAATTCAACTGAGGATACTCGCCACCTGGGAACCAAATTCTACTTGCCGAAAGGTACGCTATTGTTCTTCCATATCTAAATTGCACTACCTGTGAAACATATTCTTGTTGACAGCTGGTTTCCATCTTTAAATTCCAGTGAGGATACTCGCTACCTGGGGACCGATCCCCGTTCCTTTATGATTCACTATTGATCTTCCAATTCTGAATTTCTCTGAGGATACTCGGTACAGCCTAAGGGGGCCAAATTCCACTTACAATAGAAAGGTACGCTATTGCTCTTCCATTTTTAAATTTCACTAATTGTGGATGAAATCCAGTTGAGAGCTGTTGCACTATGATTCTTCCACTACCTTAATTCCACTTAGGATACTCGCCACCTATACCAAAATACCACTTTGAATTTTCACTGACCACATACTACTCCAATTACGTTTTGATTGAATATTTTTGCACGTCACTGGAGCTCACTGAATAATTTAATAGTTACATACTTATAAAACTAGGTTTTTTACTCATTCTTATTAGTTCTTTGCTATGTGGAACAATGAAGACTGGTCTTTAAACTCAATTTACTTCTCTGTTTCTATAAAAAAAACTTGTTGGGTGTACTAGTAGGTTATGATTTAATCGTAATCGTTTAAAAATGCATTTCCTAAAAATATAAATAAAACAAAAATTTTTTAATTTTACTAGAATTGGGGGTTATCCAATTCAATTTGGGGGGGAGGGGGAAACATTAAATGTATAATTCTATTTGAGCCAAAACTAGCCCCATGAGTTTAGTGCGTGGAAAACAATTGGGTGTTCTTAAAATCCTTAAAAACTATAATTTTATCCTTTGAAATATTAGTATTTTAGCCTAATATTACTTTCCTTAATAAGTGTTGACACTTTTCCAACAACGACATTTTTGAAAGAAAAAGACATGAAAATTCAAGCGTCTGACATTTTCATGTGAGTAAACAAGTATTACAATATAAATGAAAGAGTTTAACATGTAGTATATTAATATAAAATTGTATGACCATTGACTGATGATATTCTTGGGTGGCTATATTTTCAGCCTTAGACTTTAGGTTGTCTCGCATGCAATCCATCAGAACTCATTCATGAGTCCAGCTTATCCCTGAGCAGCAAGTAAATAGATACAATATATATATATATATATATATATATATATATATATATATATATATATCTGCTCACTGTTGGACATTTTAAACGTTACTCATAAACACTAATAGATCACTATTATTTATCTTCTTTTAAATGATTTCTCAGACATCCTGTCACATTAGTCTCTTCATGATAGTCCCCCATACCCCAGTCTATTATTTTATTCACTAAACTCTTTATTTACATTACTTACAACGATCGGAACTCTTCTTCTCTGAATGGGATATTTTCCATTAACTAACATACTCTAATTCGAGCATAAGGATAATTAGAAATGTAATGTATTGATCACCAAAGTTTCGTTTCCATAACCACGCGTGCAGTACAAAGATAACATACAACAGTGTACTCAACTGCGTCATTTTAAGTTATGTTTGATACCATGGATTAGTTTCGTTTTGTGGCATGACAAAGGTGCTTCAATCTATGTAATAATGACAATATTATATTATATCCAAGCGATCATGACCACTTTAAAGTTTCGTTGAAACAATACTGTAGGAATTGTAATAAAATTTGTAAAATAGTTGGTGCCTTGTAAATTTTTTATAACTAAATGAGTTGTTTTTGTTATGTGTCTTTAAACACTTTCAATAGACGCCATTTTGTGAATATTACAGAAAATAGGAAAATTTGTTTATATTTTCATCTTAATTATTCAAACCTATGTGCCAAATGTGTTTTCCATAGCTGAAATAGTTCTAGAGATATGAGTTTTTTTATAAAATATACAAAATATCGGCCAGCAGCTAAACTACACATTTTTCAACCTCCATAGGACTTTTTTGCTTGAAATGAGTTTGTGACACACTTATGTGAACACCCTGTATATATATTTAAGTGTGCGTGCGTGCGTGCGTGCGTGCGTGCGTGCGTGCGTGCGTGCGTGCGTGCGTGCGTGCGTGCGTGCGTGCGTGCGTGCGTGCGTGCGTGCGTGCGTGCGTGCGTGCGTGCGTGCGTGCGTGTGTGTGTGTGTGTGTGTGTGTGTGTGTGTGTGTGTGTGTGAATTTAAGTAGATGGAAACCATGCATTTTCTAGAATTACCCAGTCTCTAGGACCAGATGGACAATACCGCATCTTGGCCATTAGGACCTCCAATAATCCTCAGCTTTGATGTTCACCTAACTAATAAAAACTACTTATACTATAAGCCACAGAATCAGGGTTTGTAACGTCACCTGGCCACTAGAACCAGGTTACCCGTAGATTACTTCAATCCCAGTGAGACACTGGACTGTAATATCATTTCTCCTCTATCAAGCGAACCCACAATTCCTGGAAAATATACCCTGTAATTTGGGACCTGGTCAATAGGAATCCATGATTCCTACAACAGTTTTGTGTTTGCAACTGAGTTTATATGACTGTGTGGAAACCATGTATCTACTTACCACTTGCTAGGAGTATTTAACAAACTATATATAGAATCCATTAGAGTTTGGTATCCGCTCTGCCTCTGAGAGTAAATGACAATGTATAGTATTGTTTCCAGTTACTGGGCTACTTCATTGTTTGAGACATCAAAACTCACACAGTCTCCGAAAATTTAACACACATATCTCACTCCATCACCTTCTGACTCCCCAAGAGGGTACACTTCTGGCTGTTTTATACCTTCCAGTTGATCCCACACTGGGTACAGCAAAAACCGATGTCACTTAAATCTGGGCAACCTTATGGATGTCCAGAAGCTGCACATCACTAACCGCAAATGTCGAGATTCTGGGACGCAAAGGTAATTCTATAGGTCTAGTCTACTGCGAGAGATGACTGTTGGAGTTGATTGTGTTTTTTCCCTAAGAGTCAAAGGTTCTTGATAGCCTAGACCAGGGGTTCCCAAACTTTTTTGTACCACGCCCCCTCTGGTTATTTGGAGACCCCCCCACGCCCCCCTACACATATCAATAATTGTACGTATGGTGAAAATTTAAACAAGTATTACATGAAAAACAAATATAATAACTGATACAAAATTTAACATTGTAACACAGATACATTTTCAATTTAAGGAAGGTGAAACAATAGGCCTACCTACTTACAAAAACAAAACATAAAATGTAATTTAGTGAGATGGGTGCGCTTGCATGTTCTGGATAAGCTGACAGATCCTGGGTTGAGTTTCAGACAAAGCACAGCGTAGGTCACTTTCGACATCAAGTTTGTTGCGGTACTTGGTTTTGATCGCCACAAGAGTTGAAAAACGCTTTTTCGCACATGTATGTTGTTGAAAAAGGCAAGTACATCCGAACAGCTTTCCCTGAAACACTGGGGTAAACTTTTAAGTACTTTAACCAAAATGAGGGCTTGTCCATTTTGTCAAAATCGTATCTTGCAGCAGAGTCATTTTTTTATTTCTATTCCCTCATCTTGCAACTCTTCTGGCAGCAACTGTATGTCCATGTTGAACGGGGTCAGTTGATAGTTTGTACAACTCCTCTGACAAGTTAGGAAAGTACCTGCTGAACTCCTCCTTGAGGTTCTTCAAATGGTCAATTATCTAGTTTTTCAAAAGCGGTCCTTCAAAAACGTCCTCAAAACATACTTCTTCTGAGACTGACACTACTTTGCTGAAACTTGAATAGTTGCTGGGGTTCATTGACACTTTACGTATCCAAAGTTGTAGTTTCTCAACGTACATCTTGATGGCATCCCGATGTGTTACTATATTTGAGTCTGCACCTTGCAGTCTCAAGTTTAGGTTATTTAACGTGTCAAAAAAGTCTGATAAATAGGCCAAAATCACTTGGTTCCAGGGTTTTTTGAACTCTGCACTAAGCTCGTTTTGTTTCTGCTGTGCCAAAAACGTTATCACTTCATCACGGAGTTTCAAATAGTCTTCCCAACATATTGCCTTTTGATAGCCATCGTACTTCTGTATGAAATAGCAGCGTTTTGTGATCACTTCCTAAATCTTCACACAGAATTTTAAACAGTCGAGTATTTAATGCACTGTTCTTAACGTACTTGACTACTTTAATACAAAGCTTTAAAACAGCATTGAGTTCGTTTAGGAAGAGTTTTTTTTGCTGCCAAGGCTTGGCGGTGAATAAAACAATGAATCCCAACCACATTAGCATTCTTCTCTTTGACCAACTGCACAAAGCCTGAACGAGAACCCAGCATTGAAGGAGCACCATCTGTGCATACACCAATAAGTTTTGGCCAAGAAAGCTCGTGTTTCTTAAAAAAGTCTGATACTGCTTCCATCACATCTACAGCTTTAGTAGTGGTCAACAGCTCAGTAGAAAACATCAGTTCATCCTTCATTCTTTCATTTTCAATGTAACGAACATATACAAGCAAATGAGAGCATTTGTGCTATGTCTGCACTCTCGTCAAGCTGGATAGCAAAAAACGGTGATTTTTTTATTGCATCAACCACCTGGTTTTTAATGTCTTTGGCCACATCATCAATGCGGCGTTTTACGGTGTTGTCTGAAAGTGGTATTTGTGATAGCTTTTGCCTACTATCAGTTCCAAGGACAACATCGGCTGCTTTTAAAATGCACGGTTTAACAAGCGTTTCACCAATAGTGTGACTTTTCTTTTCCTTAGCAATAATAAGAGATAATATTCATATGAAGCTTCAAGCACTTTTAGAGATGACTGAGCAGCAGATCCAGTGCTATCTAACTTCATGCGCTTTAAATTCTTAGATTTTGCAGCGAAAAAACTCTTTAGGTTTGTCCTTTAAAAAGGCATGTTTGGTTGACAAATGTCTCAGAAGACGATTAGGCCTCATCGCGTCATTGCTTAATACCTCATAGCAAATAACGCACTGAGGGTGATCAACATTATCTTTAAGCAAGGAAACAAACCCATATTGAATATAATCGTCAATATACTTGCGTTTCTTTGCGTTTCTCTGATTCAGCTTCACACAGAACTCACACAACACAAAAACAATTACTCCAATTCAAACG
Source organism: Homalodisca vitripennis (assembly GCF_021130785.1). Classification (NCBI taxonomy): domain Eukaryota; kingdom Metazoa; phylum Arthropoda; class Insecta; order Hemiptera; family Cicadellidae; genus Homalodisca; species Homalodisca vitripennis. The sequence continues at coordinate 23,723 of NW_025781865.1, read as the reverse complement.
TCGCAGCAATTACAGAACATCCACAATACAGCAAACACGCTGACGATAATTCACGGAAAGCACTGTTGACACAACGGACTGGCGAACGGACTAGTTACAACGCAAGCACTGAACAAAGTGCAAGGTTATTGACATTGGATTGAAGATGCGGTGGGGGTAGTGGTAGGCGGGCGTGGTAGGGGTGGAGGGACACTCGCACTCACGCCAAGGCCAAATGGAGGTAACGGGTGGTGGGGGTCATGGATGGCGGGAGGGGAGTATTATTATGAGGAAATTATTTTTGTAATTTTTTTTATTTATTTCATTTGGGTGTCACGCCCCCCCTGGACTTTCTCCACGCCCCCCCAGGGGGGCGCGCCCCCCAGTTTGGGAACCGCTGGCCTAGACATAAGAGTGAGCCACGCTCTGCCTCCTTTGATTGGAGAGGCTGGTTCAGAGGTGGCTACTCCTTCTTCCTAGGGGACATGACTTGTGATTAGTGCCCTACACTTTTCCTCATGAATCCCAACATTAGGCGGCCCCACTCCCAACCTTACCCATCTAAAATATCCTGTCATTCAGGAAGCAGCGCAAAGGTCCTTAACTAGGCGCAATTTTCTAAGCTTCTTGTCCTAATAGAAAAACAAAACGATCTATTGAAATATTTCAAAAAGTGTATATTTATAACCATAGTTGATTTTGCCTTCTTTTGACACTGGTCTGAGACGCCTACTTTGCGTCACCTTAATAGAACGTCACAAACAAGAACCCTCCTTCTACTAATGTACATTACATCCCTTTATTATTATGTATCCTATTCAGCAAATATGTTTTATTTCCACAAAGAAACGAATTAATTTTTAACCAATAATATTGAAGGTGGGAGCTTGCAGAGTAGGTTCAGAAAGATTTTTCCTACTGAGTAGACTGTGTAGAGTATATCTTGCAAGTGTGCCCTTAAATTAACATTGAGATATAACAATGCAATCCTACACGGGTCCAACAGTATTATTTAGAAAACACTACGATCAGAGCTCTTTGAAAACTGTTAAATGGTAAGCAGACAGAGACAATTTATTTCCGTAAACAGTTATTAGGGACTTGGAAGCGGCGACTTTATGGGACTTATCGGATGGACTGTAGCGCACGATTAGTTGTATGTTATTGACGAGAAACACAAAAACTGTTTTACGCTTCCGCCTGTAAAAGGGGCTAAATCCTGTGCGTTATTGACATCAGTGATTGGGAAGGTTTTCAATGTTGTGTGATTTTCATGCCACACAGGTATCATGGCGTATTATCAGGACAACCAATCTTTGAGTCTAAATCAATTCCAAAAGAAGATTATATATGCTGATGCCATCGTTCTCCGATTCAGTCACTTGAATCTTAAGATTACTACTAGATCTGCTGGAGCATTGCTGGATGAAGCAATCCAGTCGACTGAATAAAAATGGGTCCATGTTGTACTAGTACTTTTCCCCAAGGAATTGGAGCCGATTCTTGGAATGATCCCATGGTGCTGCTAATTCGAGAAAGGATAGTGAGCACTAAATAGCATTGCAACTTGGAAGAAGGGTTGGATTTCCCAGAATCAGACTATACCAGTCAAAGCAAAAAATGTTTCTCCCTCAAGGCTTGCAAACTTTAATACCAAGAGAGCCCCACCTACTCTAACAATGATCCTACGCAATAAACTAACCTTTTGATCAAGTTATCCCTTAGCCCAAATATCCCACTTCAACCCTTAATGATGTAATGCTTCTGGACATCCACGAAAGTGTCATTTGTCTGTTTTTCAACTGGAAAAATTGAACCCTTCTGAGTAAGCGTATTTCTTATAATACATTTTATTACGTCTTTTCCAGTGCTTTTCCTTTTTCCTGCTGGTAGATGGTTTCTGAATATATTACGATATCATCTAATTAGTGTCTATCTTAATGTTGATTTATTCCACATAATAATTATTTTGGCTCTAACTCATTCATATCAAATTACTCTTTCACACATAATTACATTTACTTTTTATTTTGCTTTCTTTTATGACAAACTTTTAACAACGCATACCCAAACACAGGCTATACTGCCTATGTAGGCTTTCATTTTAATATAAGTTGTCAATAATTTTAATTTTTAATATACAGTTAAAGTTTTTCTTTCCTATTTTAAAAATCTGTTCTTGTTTTCATTATGTTGTAACGCTAGTGAAGGGAATAAATTTGATTTGATTTGAAAATGCGGATCATGACATGGACAATGATTATTTTAATCGGTTATTACAAATTGTGATTAAAACTGTGGTTCAAAGAAGTTAAATTGTTTTACGTCAACCATTCTATAATTATAGCTCGCATTTCTATTCGTGTTGGTGCAAATACTCAGTTCAAAGCTCAGTTATTGAAAAAAGGATTTCTTTATTATTAGCAGAATCTGTTACTAATTCAACTAAGAAAGTTTGCTCATTAAAAGTTATGAGCCTATTGCTTTTGTGAGACTTGTTCAATTTTAGTTATTGTTATAAAGTATATTTCATTTTTGTAGACTTTGTTCTGACACAAAGATACTCTTTTTCCTTCGATGAGGCGTACGATGGATGGGTTGGTGTCGCCGAGGGTGAACATGGCTAAGGCAAGGAAAAAGGTCAATACAGCAGATGAAACATTTTGCATTGGATTTAATTGGCACATAAACAGAAGTTATACCACCGTCAGGCAACTAGATAGAGAAACTGAAAGTCGCCACTTTAAGGATTTGTGTATTGTCAGCTAACACTGTTTTAATATTTATTTCCACGTATGACGAATGGTTTTTGGTGTATTTCAATCTAGGAAAAATATAATCTGAGGGGAAATTATTAATTCATAATTTTAATCCTTTCAGTACCTTCTCATGTTGACCTCCGCCAAAACTAGCACGGCAGACGAAGATTTCTTTCTTTGGAAACAATCCTCTATCGATGTTAGGAAAAACCAGGTTGTGCGTTTATAAAGTACAAATTGCCTCTTGACTCTAGGTCTATATTGGCAAACTACCTTACTTTGTCATAGTATGTAAAGACAATATATGTGCAGAATTGAATATATTTCTGTAGTATGACTTTTATTACGTTAATTTTTATTTGTGGGCATCTTTCACACGATATCTCTTTCTACAACTTTGCTCACGGGCCAGGTGACACTCAAATGTTTCTATAAATGAGGAAGTATTTGCCACATACATATATTTTTAATAGCAGTTACCCACGGCTTCGCATTCCTATACGTATTCGTCCATAAGGGCATTGATGTACTGGGATTTCCTTTGATAAACGTTGCATATGTGACCCCAAACAAAATAGTCAAATAAAGATAGATTTGGTGATCTTGGTGGCCACTTGATACTTCCTCTTCTGCCTATCCAGAGAATTGGAAAAATTGTGTTAAAATAAATATGACATGCAGGCCATAGTGTGGGGGTGCTCCATCCTGCTGGAACCAAATTTCACAACAGTTGTTGATTGCTACTTGGATAACTGGGTAAACCTGATTTTGTATCATTTCCTGGCATACCTCGGAATTTCCATAAATAAAAAAGGGCCCAACAAACTGATCCCTCACAATGCCAAGCCAAACGTTTAATTTTTCAGGAAGCTCGGTATGTTGCTCTCTCCTCCAGTGAGGGTTTCTTACTCATTGCTATACAGCTGTTGCAGAAAATGTTGATATAGGAAGCGTTGTTAATATCAAGCTTCTCTATGATTTCAAGACTATAAATGTGTACAAATAGAAAATTTTGGCTGAATGAATGAAAATATGGTTATGCTGTCATTAAACTATGTTTACACAGAACATTTATTATATTTAACAGGCTCTAGAAGTGAATTCAAACAATATTAACAAAAAAAACTTAATTTGGCAATAAATAATTTACGTTTATTAATCGTGATAAAAACTATCCTTTTAAGGAAACAGGATTTTTTTCCGGACATTTGCCATCGTTCAGTGAAATAAGAAATCAGTAATACTACGTTTCGAGATCTGCAATCTGATCTCTTCTTCAGGTAAAGAACTAACCTAATACATAATTACAAACTATGTTAAAACAAACAAATCTTACCAAAGCGTTGTGGTACGCCTAAGTCAGGAATCACAAGCACCATGTTGTTTGTCAACTTCACTAACTGTAAAACATGCACTTAATAAAAAACTATACACAACACTAATCATTAAAACTGAACTACGGAATACAGGTCACAATACGTCTTCATTCGTCTACTAACCATCTACGCTTTGGTAAGATTTGTTTATTTTAACATAGTTTGTAATTATGTATTAGGTTAGTTCTTTACCTGAAGAAGAGATCAGATTGCAGATCTCGAAACGTAGTGTTACTGATTTCTTGTTTCACTGAACGATGGCAAATGTCCGGGAAAAAATCCTGCTTCCTTCACAATCCTTCCATCGTCAAAAATAAACCTTCAAACAGAGGAGTATCCTTTTAAGTCTGACGAAACAATACACATTTACGAAATTTCATTGAAATCCGTTCAGTGGTTTCTGAGATTAACGTATATATATATATATATATATTATATATATATATATATATATATATATCGTGTGACGATGTTGTATATACAAACACACATATTATCTCAATGTTAAATTTATTTGCGTACAGTATTTTATAATATATTTATTTATTTGCAGTTATGTGGTGTCTGGTAAATTATACATTATTGATTGTTGATTCCTGTTATATTTATATTTAATTGATATTGCTTGTTATTCAATTTACATTTTATTGCTTGTTTTTTTTATATAGTCTATCGCACGTTACTCTCTTTATATTTTATTGCTTGTTTTGTTTAGGTAGTTTAATATATGTAATTTTAAAAATGTTATGAATAATTTAACATAAATTTATAAGTGATTTAACATTTTCAATGGCTTTAAGGAAGTTTCAATGTTGTATAAATGGAATTTGTGTAACTAAGAACTATCACAAGACTGCCAGATATTAAGGAATTATATTTTTGTATGTTTTAATGTTCCCCTCACGCACTCTTGTAGTGCATGGGGACTGTAAATTACTCTGTTTATTATTGAATCAAGATTTTGAGACTTGTGACTTAACTTGACTTGTGACATATACACAGGGTGTTCACAAAAAGATAGTACTCTTTTTTGGCTGATAGTACTCATCATTCCAAAGAATGTTGTCATATGTCGAGAAATGTCTTGTTCAGCAGCAACCCACTATTTTTTATAAAAATATTATAGTCTTAAGAACTAGTTGAGCTAAATAAACCAAATCTAGCACATATATTTTAATAGATACTAGCTGTTTCCCGCGGCTTTGCACGCTTTTCGTAAGCTTTGCCCGTGTATGTGAACTTCTGGGTTAATTAAATTATATTTATAACGCCGATGTAGACTTTGCCTTGTTGCCACGATCAAGAAAATCTGTTTATGTTTATAGCCATTGTGCACGTACATGTACTTTATTATAAAGTGGTCTAGCACTCAAACTTTAAGTTCAATCAGAAATGTATCTTAAAGACAAATATACATAATAACTTAGCGCCTTCAAATAGTGTTTGGCTATGTAATATACGTAACTGTTTCGTAATTCCAGCTTATAGTGTGCAGGCGCTTTTAAACCTTTTATCTTTTGCAGCGCCTCTTGGTGGCGAGTTACATCAATGGGCATAGCTTATAAACCTTCTCCGTAGAAAAATACATATACATACACATTTTCGTAATGATCGGTCAAATATTTTACGATTACATAAAGGACAAACACACAAACATTCATTTATATATTATATATATATATATATATATATATATATATATATATATAGAGAGAGAGAGAGAGAGAGAGAGAAGAGGAAATTTAAAAAAAATAATTCTGTTATTTTATTTGTTATTTCAAAATAGCGCCTGTTCAAACTTTTCTTAAACAAGATAATTATAAAAACTTTTCTTAAACAAGATAATTATAAAAACTTTACAGGATGTATAACCTTCTCCTTGAGGATTCCCTAACCAGGACACCGCCGATGGACAAACGGTATCCGGGATCGATATGCCGCGAGTGTTTACATTCACGACCTTACTTGTGTCAATACGCGGGGTGCGCCGGCGCGGGAAGGGGACGGTGCACAGCTCGGCTTCTAGACCTGTTGAGCCCACACACGCCCTGCTGCTCGCCGGACGACCTCTTCTTATCACTTCCACCTGTGCTGTGGTGATAACGTGCGCGAGTGTCCTGTGCTGTTAGGTACACCCTGTAGTCAGTCTCACCTACAGTGGCTACAAGGTCAGTTACAGGCGATAACCGTGTCGATGTATTTCAATTTTGATTTCTGACTTGAAAATAAAACAGCTCAGATTTTTCCAATCGTGAGCCTTTTGAAAAATATCATAAAACAATTCGTAGCCTGAAATCAGTTAAAATTGAATTTGACGTAACTAGCATTAATAATTTTCCCGCTATTTTGGAGTGGCGGATCTAGTTCACGATTGTTACATCCACTGCATACATGTGCTCTTTTACTACAATAAACAAGATCAATAACACTCTCTATTTCGTTTAACACTATACAGGCTATTTTATATTAATTAGGTTCTATTAACCCCACATTCAATGACACATATAAAAACAAATACTGGTTTAGTAACAATTCATTTATATTTCAAAAATATTGTTTATTAAAATATAATGCCGTCAACTTGTTGTAACTGTTTTAGCACTAATAATTTCCCCAATAATTTCACCTACTCATACGTGCCATTTAGGACACACTAACCTCTAATTACCTATTAAGGCTTTTCTAACAATAATTTGTGTTAGTAATATATTTAATTCTTTACCTATAGTTCCATCACAAATAGCTTACTAATATTCATTCGTACACAAATCCATCAATGTCATTCCATAATATCCATGTCCGTTGCACAGACATTAATTAATTGTTTGGTTTGGACCGGAAACTATTGATTTGATTACTGACACTGTCTATTACACCTGAGTGTCCTTGTCCTATGGGAAATCATTTCCTATATTATGTTATAGTTACCTCTACACAGTGATATTTCTGGGCTTTAATTGGGTTAATAAATATGTGTTCTACGCATTCAAAACATTTGAGCTCATTTTATAAAACATGATAAGAGACGTATAATTGGCTGAGCATTAGCGAAGAATATCGATAGAAAGGCTGGTGTAGATTGCATGAGGAAGTCTCATGTGTAATTCACATCAAAAGAGGTTAAGTGCAATATTACTCTAACAATTGTCCTGATTCCATGACGAAGTCCAGTGCTTTGAATGTCTATGGTTCACTTCAATATAAAGCTTTTATGAAGTGCAGTAACACTCCAACAATGGTCCTGATCGAAATTCCATGAGAACGTCCAGTGCTTTGACTGTCTATGGTTCACTTCAATATAAAGCTTTTATGAAGTGCAGTAACACTCCAACAATGGTCCTGATCAAAATTCCATGAGAAAGTCCAGTGCTTTGACTGTCTATGGTTCACTTCAATATAAAGCTTTTATGAAGTGCAGTAACACTCTAACAATTGTCCTGATCAAAATTCCATGAGAAAGTCCAGTGCTTTGACTGTCTATGGTTCACTTCATTATAAAGCTTTTATGAAGTACAGTAACACTCTAACAATTGTCCTGATCAAAATTTTATGAGAAAGTCCAGTACTTTGACTGTTTGTTTACTTCAATATAAAGCGTTTATAAAGTACAGTAACACTCGAAACATTTTCCGGATCTAGATTCCATGAGGATGTCCAATGCTTTGACTGAGTGTGGGAAACCTCAATAGAAGACTTTTGTAAAGATAATTAACATGCCAACAATTGTCCATATCTAGTGTTATGGACAATAGTGACACGCCAACAGTTGTCCAGATCAAGATTCCATGAAGGGGTAAAGTACTTTGAATATGTGTGGTTACCTCAATAAAAGACTTTTGTGAAGTGAAGTAACACGCCAACAATTGTCCAGATCTAGATTCCATGAAGGGGTCCAGTACTTTGACTATGTGTGGTTACCTCAATAAAAGACTTTTGTGAAGTGAAGTAACACGCCAACAACTTGTCCAGATCAATATTCCATGAAGAGTGCTCGCAGTACTTGGAATATGTGTGGTTACCTCAATAAAAGTAAGTGTTACCCCAACAATTGTCCAAACTAGTGTGTAGTGAACATGCCAACATTGTCCAGATCTAGATTCCATGAAAGGGGTCTAGAGACATACTATGATAGTATGTTGTGGTGTACCTCAATAAAAGACTTTAGTGAAGTGAAGTAACACGCTAAACACTTGTCCAAATCTAGTGTTATGGACAATGGGGTGACATGCCAACAATTGTCCAGATCTAGTTCCAAGAAGGGGTCCTAGAGTACCATTGAATTTGTGTTGGTTTCTCAATAAAAGACTTGTTTGTGAAGTGAAGCAACACGCTAACAATTGTCCCACAATCTAGTGTTATGGACGAGAATGGACATGCCAACAATTGTCCAGATCAAGATTCCATGAAGGGGTCCAGTACTTTGACTATGTGTGTGGTTACCGCAATAAAAGACTTTAGTGAAGTGAAGTAACACGCTAACAATTGTCCAAATTCTAGTGTTATGGACAATAGTGACATGCCAACAATTGTCCAGATCAATAAATTCCATGAAGGGGTCCAGTACTTTGAATATGTGTGGTTACCTCAATAAAAGACTTTAGTGAAGTGAAGTATACACGTCTAACAATTGTCCAAATCTAGTGTGATGGACGAAGAATTAGTGACATGCCAACAATTGTCCAGATCAATTTTCCATGAAGGGGTCCAGTACTTTGACTATGTGTGGTTACCTCAATAAAAGACTTTTGTGAAGTGAAGCAAACAACGCTAACAATTGTCCAAATCTAGTGTTATGGACAATAGTGGACATGCCAACAATTGTCCAGATCAAGATTCCCAATGAAGGGGCCCCAGTACTTTGACTATGTGTGGTTTACTTCAATAAAAGACTTTTGTGAAGTGAAGGCAACACGCTAACAATTGTCCAGATTCAAGATTTCATGAGGAAAGCTCAGTGATTTTGACTGTGTTGGTTAACCTCGATAAAATACTTTTGTGAAGTGAAGTAAACGCCAACAACATATTGTCCCAGAATCTAGATTCCATGAAGGGGTCCAGTACTTTGATATGTGTGGTTACCTCAATAAAAGACTTTTGTGAAGTGAAGCAACACGCTAACAATTGTCCAAATCTAGTGTTATGGACGAATAGTGACATGCCAACCAAAATAAAAATTGTCCAGATCAAATATTCCATGAAGGGGTCCCGTACTTTGAATATGTGTGGTTACTTCAATAAAAGACTTTTAGTGAAGTTGAAGTAACACGCTAACAATTGTCCAAATCTAGTGTTATGGACAATAGTTGACATGCCCACAAATTTGGTCATGATCTAGAATTCCATGAAGGCTTGTCCAGTTACTTTGAATATGTGTGGGTTACCTCAATAAAAGACTTTAGTGAAGTGAAGTAAACACGCCAACAATTGTCCAGATCTAGAGATTCCATGAAGGGGTCCAGTACTTTGACTATGTGTGGTTACCTCAATAAAAGACTTTTGTGAAGTGAAGCAACACGCTAACAATTGTCCAAATCTAGTGTTATGGACGAGAGTGACATGCCAACAATTGTCCAGATCAATATTCCATGAAGGGGTCCAGTACTTTGAATATGTGTGGTTACCTCAATAAAAGACTTTAGTGAAGTGAAGTAACACGCTAACAATTGTCCAAATCTAGTGTTATGGACAATAGTGACATGCCAACAATTGTCCAGATCTAGATTCCATGAAGGGGTCCAGTACTTTGAATATGTGTGGTTACCTCAATAAAAGACTTTTGTGAAGTGAAGTAACACGCTAACAATTGTCCAAATCTAGTGTTATGGACAATAGTGACATGCCAACAATTGTCCAGATCTAGATTCCATGAAGGGGTCCAGTACTTTGAATATGTGTGGTTACCTCAATAAAAGACTTTTGTGAAGTGAAGCAACACGCTAACAATTGTCCAAATCTAGTGTTATGGACGAGAGTGACATGCCAAAAATTGTCCAGATCAAGATTCCATGAAGGGGTCCAGTACTTTGACTATGTGTGGTTACCTCAATAAAAGACTTTAGTGAAGTGAAGTAAACACGCTAACAATTGTCCAAATCAAGTGTTATGGACAATAGTGACATGCCAACAATTGTCCAGATCAATATTCCATGAAGGGGTCCAGTACTTTGACTGGGTGTGGTTACCTCAATAAAAGACTTTTGTGAAGTGAAGCAACACGCTAACAATTGTCCAAATCTAGTGTTATGGACGAGAGTGACATGCCAACAATTGTCCAGATCAATATTCCATGAAGGGGCCCAGTACTTTGACTATGTGTGGTTACCTCAATAAAAGACTTTTGTGAAGTGAAGCAACACGCTAACAATTGTCCAAATCTAGTGTTATGGACAATAGTGACACGCCAACAGTTGTCCAGATCAAGATTCCATGAAGGGGTAAAGTACTTTGAATATGTGTGGTTACCTCAATAAAAGACTTTTGTGAAGTGAAGTAACACGCCAACAATTGTCCAGATCTAGATTCCATGAAGGGGTCCAGTACTTTGACTATGTGTGGTTACCTCAATAAAAGACTTTTGTGAAGTGAAGCAACACGCTAACAATTGTCCAGATCAAGATTTCATGAGGAAGTTCAGTGATTTGACTGTGTGTGGTTAACCTCAATAAAAAACTTTTATGAAGTGAAGTAAAAACGCTAACATTTTCTATATCTAGTGTTATGGACAATAGTGACACGCCAACAATTGTCCAGATCAAGATTTCATGAGGAAGGAAGTTCAGTGATTTGACTGTGTGTGGTTAACCTCGATAAAAGACTTTTGTGAAGTGAAGTAACACGCCAACAATTGTCCAGATCTAGATTCCATGAAGGGGTCCAGTACTTTGAATATGTGTGGTTACCTCAATAAAAGACTTTAGTGAAGTGAAGTAACACGCTAAACAATTGTCCAAATCTAGTGTTATGGACAATAGTGACATGCCAACAATTGTCCAGATCAATATTCCATGAAGGGGTCCAGTACTTTGAATATGTGTGGTTACCTCAATAAAAGACTTTAATCCAACGATTGTCCAGATCTATACTCCTTCAAGAAGGTGTGTACAGTGACCTGTTAAAATTTTAGATTGTTTGGTTAATTATATAAACAATCCATTAAATTTATCCAAATTGCTATTCCCCAGAGAATGTGTATGGCTCGTCCCGAGTGCCCTTCTATACAATGGGACTATTTTTCGTCAATTCTAGTAAGCCAGTGTGGTAGTTGTTCATATTTTAATTTCACATTGTAGATAAGATGCGTGGATGTACATTGATTCCATAGGGAGTTGTGTATTTTAGCTATGCAATAATCACTGCAATCGAAGGTGGTTCCATCACTCATAGTCACCCAAGAGTTGGATTTTATAATGATATGGTAAATTGAGGTTTTTTATATATGCACGTAGAGGTTCACTCAAATGGAAGACGTTTTCATGAATGGCAGTAACGCTCTACATCCATACTAGAATTTGAGCCATGTTTGTAGCAGAGTATGGTCCACTTGTGCCCAACCATCTGGATGCGATACAAGTTCTTTGGCCACTTAATGGTTAACAAGAAAGAATAAACAAAATTCTATGTAATTTCTTTTTGTAAATTTGTTATAAGATTTAAGTGGTTGCTTAAATTTGAAACCTCTGCCATACCTTTATGTCTATCCCAGATGAACGTGTAAATTCAAAATTTCATTACTATTAGCTGACTATTTTATGAAATATCAGAGATTAGTCACCGTACTATTGGTATGAATGCAAAATCTTGTAAGTTTGTCAGTGCAGAATGCAAAAGTAACTGAACCGATTATATTGACATCTTATGTGAGCATTGGAATAATATACAAGGTGTAAATTTATTCCTGATACGCCCGGATATACTCCAAACTGGTTGAAATATCCATGTACAACCTTCATATTTATTAAAATACGTTTTTGTATTTTTTGAGTGATGACATTTTTCCCCCTTTTCAAAGGAGGGTACGGGGGGTAACTTAAAATTTTCAATCGCCACACCATTTTAAAAATTGAGTGCGAAGCCACGTGCATCAGCTAGGAATAAATCAATCACCTTATCATTGTAACTTCCAAAATCTTAAATCCTTATTTCGATATTTAAGTGTTTAATGGAATACTTTTATGAATGATACGAGTTAAAGTAACTCATACAGTGCTATATAGTACTTATATACTTAATAGAGTATTTATAAACTAACACCTCATACTATTCTGATATTTATCTTTTTATGTACTTTTACTGGACTGTTACACTGTCTCGATCTCGTGCTTCGTTAGTAACGTTTTGTTTTAGTTTACTTACTTAACATAAAAATAACAAAATGTTCTCATATAAACCAAATAGCGCCTTAAGCTAATATTATTGTAAAACAATTCAACTGAAATTCAGCTGGATGCAGAAGAGAATATCATGTTATCGTTACAATGCACTGGTAGCTATGTAGAGTATGGAGAGAGGAGACTGTATAGTATTGGATTTACAACACAATGTGAGCAGAGCAAACTTGTGTGATGCTCACTCAATCTACGGCATGCGGCAACCCAAACAACTGTCCCGTTGCCCCGTCAGCCACTATCGTTACAATACACTGGTGGCTGTGTAGAGTATGGAGAGAGGAGACTGTATAGTATTGGATTTACAACACAATGTGAGCAGAGCAAACTTGTGTGATGCTCACTCAATCTACGGCATGCGGCAACCCAAACAACCGTCCCGTTGCCCCGTCAGCCATTATCGTTACAATACACTGGTGGCTATGTAGAGTATGGAGAGAGGAGACTGTATAATATTGTATTTACAACACAATGTGAGCAGAGCAAACTTGTGTGATGCTCACTCAATGTACGGCATGCGGCAACCCAAACAACCGTCCCGTTGCCCCGTCAGCCATTATCGTTACAATACACTGGTGGCTATGTAGAGTATGGAGAGAGGAGACTGTATAGTATTGGATTTACAACACAATGTGAGCAGAGCAAACTTGTGTGATGCTCACTCAATCTACGGCATGCGGCAACCCAAACAACCGTCCCGTTGCCCCGTCAGCCATTATCGTTACAATACACTGGTGGCTATGTAGAGTATGGAGAGAGGAGACTGTATAATATTGGATTTACAACACAATGTGAGCAGAGCAAACTTGTGTGATGCTCACTCAATCTACGGCATGCGGCAACCCAAACAACCGTCCCGTTGCCCCCTCAGCCATTATCGTTACAATACACTGGTGACTATGTAGAGTATGGAGAGAGGAGACTGTATAGTATTGGATTTACAACACAATGTGAGCAGAGCAAACTTGTGTGATGCTCACTCAATCTACGGCATGCGGCAACCCAAACAACCGTCCCGTTGCCCCGTCAGCCATTATCGTTACAATACACTGGTGGCTATGTAGAGTATGGAGAGAGGAGACTGTATAGTATTGGATTTACAACACAATGTGAGCAGAGCAAACTTGTGTGATGCTCACTCAATCTACGGCATGCGGCAACCCAAACAACCGTCCCGTTGCCCCGTCAGCCATTATCGTTACAATACACTGGTAGCTATGTAGAGTATGGAGAGAGGAGACTGTATAATATTGGATTTACAACACAATGTGAGCAGAGCAAACTTGTGTGATGCTCACTCAATCTACGGCATGCGGCAACCCAAACAACCGTCCCGTTGCCCCGTCAGCCGTTATCGTTACAATACACTGGTAGCTATGTAGAGTATGGAGAGAGGAGACTGTATAATATTGGATTTACAACACAATGTGAGCAGAGCAAACTTGTGTGATGCTCACTCAATCTACGGCATGCGGCAACCCAAACAACCGCCCCGTTGCCCCGTCAGCCATTATCGTTACAATACACTGGTAGCTATGTAGAGTATGGAGAGAGGAGACTGTATAGTATTGGATTTACAACACAATGTGAGCAGAGCAAACTTGTGTGATGCTCACTCAATCTACGGCATGCGGCAACCCAAACAACCGCCCCGTTGCCCCGTCAGCCATTATCGTTACAATACACTGGTAGCTATGTAGAGTATGGAGAGAGGAGACTGTATAATATTGGATTTACAACACAATGTGAGGCAGAGCAAACTTGTGTGATGCTCACTCAATCTACGGCATGCGGCAACCCAAACAACCGCCCCCGTTGCCCCGTCAGCCATTATCGTTACAATACACTGGTAGCTATGTAGAGTATGGAGAGAGGAGACTGTATAATATTGGATTTACAACACAATGTGAGCAGAGCAAACTTGTGTGATGCTCACTCAATCTACGGCATGCGGCAAACCCAAACAACCGTCCCGTTGCCCCGTCAGCCGTTATCGTTACAATACACTGGTAGCTATGTAGAGTATGGAGAGAGGGAGACTGTATAATATTGGATTTACAACACAATGTGAGCAGAGCAAACTTGTGTGATGCTCACTCAATCTACGGCATGCGGCAACCCAAACAACCGTCCCTTTGCCCTGTCAGCCATTATCGTTATTGCTAGCTTTGATTTGACCCTACCAGCCTAATTGGCATTGATCCTGCTGTGACCACTAGACACATGCTTTCGGAGTCTGATGGTAAAATAGAAATGAATAAATAAGATCAAATCTGCAAATAATTAGGTGCATTAATGATCACGTATTTTTTCTGTATACTTCATGGAAATGATGGAATGAAGAAACAAACATAGGCGTTGACACCTAATCTAATTTAGATAAAAAATATTGAATAGCGTTTAAAGGTTTCAGACATGTATTTTGATAGAATTGTGTTAACAAGAATATGATATGTAGCATTTCCCTCGGATTCCGTAAGGTACGTTCAAAAATCGTCCACAACAATATAGCTCTCATAGGAAATGGAGAGGGGAATTTATGAATTATCTTCTCTATATACAGTGTGTTCCAAATGTTATGTACCTGAAGGGATCTTAGAAACTATAATACGTACAGCAAAGATTAAATGGAGAAAGTTGTGGTGTAATAAACAATATTAATAAATCAAAATGTTTAAATTAATTATTGATTGTTTCGTTCACACTCGCTGCGCTCAAAACACTGTTTTTTTCGAAATTTCAAACTGCCACATGTAACCTATAATGGAACGTTATTGACGTGAAATCTGCATCTGAAAATTTCTTATATTTTTAAATATTATAATGAAAGCTTCGTCACGACCAGCAATAATGTGCTGTATGTTTCAAGTCAAATTTTTTAATGCAACTACCCACTTTTACTTAATAAAAAAGTAAATTTTTTACTGATTTCAAAAATAACCACGTATGTTATACTTTCTTTGTGGTGTCGTCAAATAATTCTTAAAACCCCGTTTTTGTATCGTTCTTTGAAGGGAATTTTAACTATACTATTCGTAGGGTTAGTAAACCTGACTGTTATTTCAGTGCACATATTGTTGGAATCAGCTGTTTAGTTAAACATATGTAAATTATATGACAAGGTCAGCCAAAAATGACTGTTACTGACATTTTTGTGACTAATTAGCAAAATATTATGTTAGTTTCGAATTATATCATTTTTTATAATCTAATAAAAACAAAAATAAAATATCATATGAAAATAATTAAACATCGTAATTTTGTATGAAAAGAAGGGGCTATATACAAATGTTTTTTGTAAATGAAAAGCTACCTAAAAAACTGAACCTTTAAAATTATTTACATTCCTATTACATAAAACAATTAAGTTATTTATCGTACTCGTATTATTATTAATAATGTATAATATATTCTATATTCTAAATAATAATAATTAATTACTGTATCTCTTATAGTTTCCAAGATCCCTTCAGTGTGCATAACACAATGTAATACTCGTGAAAATTTTAATCATATAAATAATAATAGCGAATACAACCGTATAAGTTAGTTGTTAATTAATAAAACATTTATTTTGATTCAGAACGCAACCTAGTTTGCTGACAGACATTTAAAATGAAATCGGGCAAGAGTGAACACCTATCAGCATGAATTCGGACCCATAGCAGAAAAATAATACTATACACTTCATATTTTCTGTCATTGTGTGATTCAGGAGGTGAAGTACAACTTGCACTATGTACTCGTAAAAAAAATTACGGTTTTTGAAATCGATAGAGGAGTTGCCCTTAATAAAGTTACTAAATCTTTTTTGTGGGTGTTCGTTAGTGGTACAGTCCCGAATGGATTAAGGGTAAAATCCAAACGTAGGATTCAAACGTTTAATAAAATATACCACGATAACTTGCATTTTTTTATACTAATTAAAGCAAATGCTATTGGAACCCAAATGATGTCGGGAAGTAACTATAACCAGT
Organism: Homalodisca vitripennis; assembly: GCF_021130785.1. Taxonomy (NCBI): domain Eukaryota; kingdom Metazoa; phylum Arthropoda; class Insecta; order Hemiptera; family Cicadellidae; genus Homalodisca; species Homalodisca vitripennis. The sequence continues at coordinate 7,248 of NW_025781865.1, read as the reverse complement.
TATCAGGATATTTTTTAGTCGCATACGAAGGAAAATTATTAGACTGGAGGGATCTCCCTAAGTACCAAAGCCTAGATTTGAGAAGACGTCCTCCCAACCCGCTTCGAAGGGTTAGATGGTAACCCTTTTTCCTGTAAGATCACAAAACGTCTGAGACTGTTGTTACAACCCAATCCCATGTGCTTAGCCGGATATCGACTGGAGGTGTTCTTAATCACCCTGAATATCGTTCCGGATGCTGCGCATAAGATCTTCTATATTTAAGTATATTAAAGCTTATATCCCCTTACCATGCAACACATGAAATCTTGTAAGGAATTACACTGCTATAAAAGAATTTTCTGATACGAGTTTGGGGATTATCTTTAGCATCACAAAGTTGTTTTTATATCCTCCCCTAATTTTCTAAACATCAAAATAAATCTATTCAAAAAATGTTCAAGAACACTAAGTGTAAAAGTTACAAAAAATTAAAAATCACTAGTGTAGTTTCTGTAAATTATATACTCTTCACATGTTTGGTTGGTGAAGCCAAACATGAAACTGATATTGAAAGCTACTGGTATTTGTCTACTAGTAGCTCACTGATTGCTTTCATTGACTGCAGCCGAAATTCCAACTAATCTCTCAATTTTAAAAAGTAATTCATCTTAAATAATAGCAACTGTACGATAGAAATAAATTTTGTGGATATTTAAATATTAGAAATAGTCACTCGCATGTCTGTTCATCAATTATTCTAACATTTCTATGAATATTGTCAAGTATAGCTGTTTTATAATGCCCCCATTATAGTCTATACTCTCTTGTAACAGTTGTAGAGACAGGATGCAATACTAAGATGAGCACCTTAAAATCACTTATGACCTATGATTATACCTGTATAGCCAGAAGTTACATCTCCTTGTCCTGGAATGAAATAAATATATGTTACGTTTTTTTTTCTCTTTACAAACGAGAAGCTTAAAAATTGTACCTAATCCTAAAAGGATCTTTGCGGTGCTTGCGGAGTGACAGGATATTCTGGGTGGGTACGGTTTGAGGTAGAGGCCGTCTCCTATCGAGATCCATGAAGAAGAATATAGAGCATAATCTCGGTCATGTCCTCTCGGAAGAATGGGAAGCCAGCTCTGAACCAGTCTTTCCAGTCAAAGTAAGCAGGGGGTGGCACACCCTTATGTCTAAGCTGGCAAGAACCTTTGACTCTTTAGGGGGAAACCCCACCAAAAAGTCATCTCCCGCAGTAGAAACAAGTCACCTGTTTACCTGTCCGAAAATTTTCAAATTTATTTCCGATATAAGTGAGCGACCTACGAGAAGGGGATCCACGTTACTCTCAATTCCTGTTCATCGATCGAACTTCTTCAGTAGAATCGTTCACTGTTCATGCCATGTCGCCTCTGGAACTCTCTTCCTGATGATATCCGTATTATAGAAGGTAGAGGTGGGGTCCAAGTAACTGTAATCGCTCCTTTGTAACTGGTACTCGCCTCTCAAAAAGTAATCGATTACTCTAGGCGTCGAGTACCAGGTACAAAGTAATCACTTCCTCACCGAACGCGGCTACGCGGCTACTGTCCTAGCAGTAACAGTTACGTGTAACAGTTTTCGTGATGAGCCCCTCCCTACTACTGCAAATCTAAGCGATTACTTGGCATAGTACTTGTATTAGTAATCGAGCTGAACTAAAATTCCAATGGTACTACTGAGTAAATTGCATAGCAAGCATTGAGTACAACATATTTGATAGCCTCTACTTTTTTGTACTCAATTATACGAGAATCAGTATTTAAAATAATCATTTGAGTTACCGTATCTTATTATCTAAATATTAAAACAAAAATATAATCAAGACAGAATTAAATGTTTAAAGTCAGGCATTAAAAATAGTACTTGTTTATCATATTACTGAACTTACTGAATGGCAAACAAAATGTGTGAGTTTTCCATTTGCTACTTACAGTAGTTAAAACGTTATGGTAAAAAAATTGTGACTCAGAAATATTCAGATTAAAGTCAGGTTCATAAAAAAACTCAGAAATTCCAATTAGGGTTTTTCAGCTGGTTGTTTATTTCGTATTTACGAGAGTAACAAGTATATTTTAAATAATATACCAACAATCTTAAACAAACCATCTATTTAATCTTTTTATGATTGCTAACATCACAAAAGTCTTTGGGATTCCTTTATGTGCAAATAACCTAAATGAAAAAACATATTGCAGATAAACTGTAACTAACTATATACAAACCATATATAAAGAAAAATCATTTCCGAGAATCAATATTTCTTGTATCGAATAACATTATAAAAAACACATCTAAATTAAGAAAAAATAACATGTATTCAGTCTGTTTTGTTTGAGGTAACTTATACTTAGGTCATTAAATACGAAATAGGAACAAATTAACAGAAAATGACATAATTATAATAAGATAGTACTTCATAACATTCATAATAGAAAAAATATCAAAAGATCAACTAGAGTCATTAATATTAATTATGTAGGTGTAATTACATACAAAACAATGAGTTTCGAAGAACTGTAGGCCTACCCTCGATTCACCAGAGTTGCAGTTTTAAAAGTCTTGGTCTACTTTAGGTTTGTGTTTAAAAAACATCAGTTCATTTACTTTTTTTGTTGTTAAACGGGTTCTTCTGTCACTTATAAAATAACCAGCTTTAGAGAACATCCTCTCACAAGGGACGGATGTTGCGACAATGCCACAGCTCCGAATAAATACTGTGGCTAGATGGGGATAAATGTTTTTGTGGCATTTCCACCACTCCAGTGGATCCTTTTTCCTAGATATTGGACTGTCATCCATGTATTTTTGTATTCTGTAACAATTTAGAATAAAAATTTGTAGGTTTTAAAAAAAGTTTAAAAACTGTAGGGTTTATTTTAAAAAACATTTTTTTTCAATGAATTTAATGGTTAGGTTAGCTTGGAATGCAAAAAGTAAACAAAATGTACGTTGTGTCGTTCAACCTAAAATGAACAAAGGGGGTTACAAATGTAACTTTTGTAATTTTTTGAAAATATAAAAAAGTAATAATTAATTACCTCTTGGATTGCCATTGAAGTGGGATTGGATTTCGGTTTCACTTTAGCAATTATTTCCTCAACATCATCCCAAACTGAAATCTTTTTCTCGGTAGATTCTGTTTCTTGGTCTGGTTCAACTTCATTATCACTGAGGTCCTCAGGATTTTGTTCATTTCTTTTTTGATTTATGACTCCAACTAATAAATCACACAGGTCTTTCTTGATTTCAATGGTTGTAGATTCTTCTAGAAACATGTGATGTTTATAGCGGGGATCGCGGAATGTGCAAAGTCTTAAGGTTTTACTTTTTTCCAAGTTCGGAAATCTGTCATCACAGCTTTTGAGCATGGAATTAAGCACGTCTTTCACACTTTCTTTAGTAACATTAACAGAAATTTTCTTAAGAGCAGACTTCAAACCCCTTGTTATTGGGATTACTTTACTGGCGTTTCAAATATTTTTCGCTACTCATCTCTTTGGTAACTTCTTCACATGGGCGTAGGACGTCACCACAACTGCTTACAAATTTCCCACTCATCCGAACTTAATGGGGTCAAATCGGTATCCAGGATTGCTAGGGAATATTTTATAGCCTCTTCCAAATCTACGAACCTTTGTAACATGTAGAACGTAGAGTTCCATCTTGTAGCAATATCCTGCAAGATCCTTTTTAGGCTGTTTGGCTCCCTGCAAACTCCTGATACTTAATCAGTTTTTGTGATGCTTTGTTACTACGTTTAAAGTGGGAGACTATAGTTTTGACTTTTTTTATCAGGTCTTCAACAGGATGTAATGATTGTTGGACAAGTAAATTTAACTTATGAGCGTAACAGCCATAGTGTTTCATCTTCAACACTTTTGTTACTGCACTAGTAATGTGTTGAACAATTATCTGAAACTATCATGGATACTTTTATTTTTTATATCCCACTCATTTATAGCTGAAAAAATTTCGTCTGCTAAGTTTTTTAGCAGTATGGGTTTCTTCGAAAACTGAGCATTGAAAAAGTACTGTTTTCATTGAAAAATCTTCAGTTATGTAGTGGCCTGTGATGCCCATATAAACTGTCGTTTTTACTTGATGTCCATATGTCTGTTGTAAGACAAAACACTTGTTGCTTTCCTTCTCTAAAGTATGTTTAAGTGTAGTGCGGGTTTCTTCAAAAATAGCTGGCATCATTGAGTTAGAAAAATATTTTTCTACCAGGTATTTTATAGGAAGGACATGCAAGTTTCCATGAGATTTTTATTAAAGCCTCTCTGTCCTCTACCATTGAAAATGGCTGAAAAATCCCAAGCAAATAAATTTTAATATGGCCAAGTCAATTTTATTTTTTATTCCGATGGTGTGATTTTTTTAGGCACAAATGACGTAATTGGTGTTTGTTTTTTCTTTGATGGTAACGTGTACAAAGGGACTGTTACATCTGTGGTAGTCTTACTTGTTATTGTACTCGTACTCGGAAAACATCACTGAAGGCAACAGTCTAGCTGTGTCGGGAAGCTCTTACTGGCTGAGATTGTGAAAACTCGATAACTATAGGTGTCTCTTCAGTAATAACGTTAGTTCTGTCTTCATTTACTGGTAGCTGGTAACTCTACTGTTGCGGCAGGCAATTGAAACTGTTGGATGCTTCCTTCCCATATGTTTTTTTTAAATTAGAAATAGAACCAGTAAAAGAAAATTTCCTTTTACAAAGCTTACAAATTGCTTGATTTGTACCTACTGGATCCAAAAAAGTTCCAAATCTCACTCGTCTTCTTACGTTTTGCTGCTGGAGGCTCCATTTAATTTCAAACAACACTTTATTACACAATGAAATAACCATGCAACTAACTAACACTTTATAAACATTGCACAACACACAATATGTTTTTACAATCTAAGCTTACTACACGTTTACCACAAGAGAGCCAAGAAGTATACTTATATTGACGACGAAATGAAAATATAATGGAACTTTATGGAACGGGAATTCGTTTAGTTCCCCCTCCTAAGGGGCGCGGGATAAACCGAGTAACCGACCAATCTGGTTGCTGCGCTGATGACTAAGACATATTCCTGGAAACCCCAACCAACCTCCTCCCCCCATCCTTTTGTAACCTGCTGAAACTGAAATAGGGGTCAATGCACCAAAATGACGAATGCAGACTGAGTCATGGGTGGAAACGTGAGTACAGGATGTAATCGTATTCGTTGGAACAGGCGGACAAAAAAACGGATTCCTGGTTCCCCAGTCTACGATAGCAGTTGTGTCCGCAAGAGTAATCGCGATTACAAAGTAATCACTAAAAGTAACTGGTACCAAGCTGTACCAGTAATCGTTGTAATCGGTACGGCAAAGTAATCGTTTAGCGCATCTCTAATTAGAAGGTCGGGCTCGTTTTGGGGCGGGGGTCAGGGACTTGTTGCTGGGCGGTCTGTAGGGGTGACGGATGGCGGTGCTCGTGGCGTGCTTGTGGTCCGGCTGTGTCTTTGAGAGAAATGAATGTAGCAATAACAAGAAATTATTTAAAAAGTAAATTGTTAATTTAAGTTTTAATTTATCTTTGTTTGAAAATTTTCAAACATATTCAGCTGATAAATTTGATTTTTAATTATTATATAGTAGTATATATATTTTGGTTAAAATTTAAATTTAAAATGGAATTTGTTATAGTTTTAAGGTCATTAAATGTAAATATGTATATATATATAATATATATATATATATATATATAGATATATATATATATATCTGTATATTATGTGAGGTTGAGTGGTAGAGAGGGCTAAATAGCCCTAACTCCGCCTCTTGAATAAAGGCATATTTCATTTCATTTACTAGACCTATCGAATTACCCTTGCACCCCAGAATCTTGACATTTACGGTTAGTGATGTGCCGCTCCTGGACCACCCATAAGGTTGCCCAGATGGAACACATCGGTTTTTGCTGTGCCTAGTATGGGTTCAACTGGAGAGTATAAACCAGTTAGAAATGAAACCCTCCTGGGGAACATATATATTGCTTATAACATTACTTAAAACTACTCTGCTTTGGTAAAAAACATTAATTGTGAGGCTTATAATTAAATATTATAAATAGAAAATTTATATGTATTATAGGAGGATGAATATACATATGACATTGATAGACTCAGAAACTATTTGACCAATCAATATGTATATTTATGTAAATTTGTATGTATATGAACGGAGAACGTGTACATCCTATGTTACATTAATGTAACTCACCACCAGGCGACGCTTTAAAAGATAAGTTTTCTAAGCGACCTGCACTTTATAAACTGCAATTACGATACAGTTACGTATGTTAAATAGCCAAGCACTATTTGAAGGCTCCAAGTTATGATGTATATTAAAATAAATTTTTTGGTTGAACTTAAAAGCTTGAGTGTTTTGACCACTTTATAATTAAGTACATGTATCAAGTGGCTATAAACATACACTTTTGGCAAATTTTCTTGAACGTGAGCAGCATGGCAAACTCTACATCGGCGTTGAAAAATATAATTTACTTGAACCAGAATTGCTCATACACGGGCAAAGCTTACGAAAAGCGTGCGAAGCCGCGGGAAATAGCTAGGTATATCTATAAATTTAAATTAACAGAAATATACTAATACCAAAATATATAAAATTTAATTTAATCCCTTATCAAAATTAAGTCTAAAATAATTATATAATTCCAAAGTCTGAAAGCTCTTGTCCCTTTACTCTCATTTATTCATTAATAGGTTTCAAATTAATACAATTAAATATACTATTTTCGTTTTTAGATGAATAAAATACGTCTATAGAAATCTTAACACTTATTACTCGTCTACATAATGTACCCATAAATAAAGATGAAATTATTTAGAGTACGAAGTTTATGGGTAAGAAAAAATTAAATTTCCCCATTGCCCGAAATGTTTTAAGAAATTTCTGTACCCATGCACATTACCCATTACCGACGTGACATGATACCTAGTTGATACTTGCAACACAATCCAAGTTGAACTAGAAAGTTCAATCAAATTTGTATATAATATTATAAAAATGAACAAATTAACTTTTTTATTTTTATTTCGTTATATGTAGTGATTCACAAGGCTGTTTAAATTTACAGAGCAATTATATACTGACTACGTAAGATTTTTATTTATTTTATTCTATGCTTTGGATGTAATAACATTCATATTTATTAATCTTTC
>NW_025781864.1:0-53271 GCF_021130785.1 Homalodisca vitripennis | reverse complement strand
TAAATAGTAACAAGATAGGTTTTGTGAAAAAATATATTAGCTTTAGACTCTTTGTCTTTACAGGGTCGTTTTACAATGGGTGCGGCGTAGGGCAGCTATGTGTGGTAAAATGAAAATAAAATTTTGATAGAAACAAATTTTAGATTTATTGAATAAAAACTAATACTAATGAAACATGATTTTGATGAAATGAAAATTATGGCTATGCTTAAAATAACATCCTACAAACACAAAATCCAATTAGCTTGAAATAATTAATTAGAAAATACCCCTACTACCTAGCAGTTAAAATTTAGAGTCTGATTAGTTAAAAATGTTGATCGAAAAAGTTTAAATACTCTTAAACATATTCACCAAATCCCATGATGGCGGACACGGCGGTCCTCACAGATAAGTGAAAAATTTAAATTTGGATCACATTGAAAAAAAACTGATTAATAATTGAAAAATTTTGAAAACTGTTTCACAACGTACTACATCATCAAGAGGTCGAGGAAGAAGAACTCTCTCTTTCCCAAAACTCCGAGTCAGTAGCGCAGAGAGAGGAAAAGTGATACCCTTCAAAACGGAAATTTTCCGTTTTTCTGGTCGAAAAAATGATCCGCTTTTACTTCTGGCTAACAACCCACTCGAATTCGGTGCGCAGAGAACGAGTTTGCGTTCCCGCGGGGTCCGCTACCCTCCAATGAGAGTAATCGTTACGTTAGCCAATCGTGGCACGCGTTTTGCCGTGTTTAGCTTTGTTCTTTGATGTTGATGAGGAACTATCGAGTTTTATTAAATATGACCGCTTTACTATTCGAGATTTATGTTTTGAGGTTTACAAAACTGTCAGTGACGGACTATGTCACCATGCACAACTAACTTTCATAATAAATTGAAATTTGATTATTCCTCAAATATGAGAATGATAACATTAACTAAAGCAATTAAATTGTCGGTTTGGATTCCTATTCATTTAGATTTATTATTAATAGAAAAATATTATTTATTGTATTATATTATTCTCGAATTTATTATTAATAGTAAAAGTTGATTTAGGTTACAGGCTAGGCCTATACCCGTTACAGATTACCCCCAAATTTTGTTGGTAAAATTGAAAATTTTTCATTACAAAATTTTACTCATTAAAACTTTTTACAGTGAATGATTTAAAATAACAAAGATATACATATTAAACAATCCGAACAACAAAACAAATAAATTGAAGAACAAAGAACAAACAACTGTCAATTAAATCTAATATTACAAATTTTTCTTCATGCTTCTTGACGAACAAAATTTTTTACTTAAAGTTAAAATTTTGTGAAGTTCAAGTTTTGCTATTGTCTACAGGCTAAGTTATCACAGTTTACTCTCTTAGTTCATAGACTTACAGTGTCATTGGTGAGTTATCACAGCTTCTATACTTATTGGCCCAGCGCTTTATCTGTCTGACTTCATTTAACATCACCTTTGGAAGTTGAATTTGATTAAAAGTTCTTGCCTTTCCACATTACTTCATTTAACATCACCTTTGGAAGTTGAATTTGATTAAAAGTTCTTGCCTTTCCACATTTCTATTTCCTTCTGGGAGAACAGTTTTTATTTCATCACTTGTTTCCAAAGTGAATTGTATTTATTGCAGTGAATTGATCCAAACGTTTTTTGACTTTTCTCACATCCAATGCTTTTAACATGTTCCATTTTAAACACTATTCTCATCTTCACTGGACAAAAAACTTCTTCAAATTTATGTGTCCTTAGACTTATTTTCAGACATAAAGAAAAAGCACACCATGACTTCAAAGTGTCCATACTTGTGGTAGATTCATAAAAAACAACACCATGACTTTAAAAGTGTCCAAGTCCAGTTGCTTTGGTGATTTAATTTGTTGTGATTTGCCTGTGATATTCGCGCACTCACTTTCACATCTTACACTAAACATTTCCTAATATTTAAAATTAAAGTTTTTCACACAAATAGTACTTACATTATTTATTAAACATTCTTAACAACTAAGTCAAAAACAATCAACATAACATAAATATGAACCATTATTTTTTCAAATAAATTATTACTACTATTGTTATTAGATAAAAATTCATTCTCAGCATTTTTCATCTTACAAAATTCATTCATAATTAAACTAACAATCTCTCCACACAGTTTAATAAAATTTGTTTCTCCTTTTTTTTTTAGAAATTTATACACAATAAATGGTAAAAAATTTATTTAATTATTTATCCTTTGTAATAATCTTGCATAATTTAAATATTTTTGTTTTTGTTTATTTTAATCGAGGTTATAATAATTATAACCTGTCTATTTTGTAGTTTATTTTTATTTACCCTCCTTGTTACCTATTTGTTGTACTATTTTACTTCAACGCACTATTCTAATAGTTATCACCTTTTCATTAATTAATTACCAATTTTTTAACTAATGAAATTCCTTTGGCAACCCCCCAGTCATAATAATACAATTTTGTCCCTTTGTTTTGAGTTTTATTTTTTTTTATATTAGCTGAATTCTTTTCTTCTCACTCATTTATTTGTATTCATTTAATACAATATTTCTCCTAACTTCCCTCATACCATAATAATACCCATTTCGCACGGTAAAATCCCTTTTAAGTGTCCTTGCACTTCATTAATTATAAGTTGATTAAATGATTATTAAACCAAATATTTACTAGCCTAATATATTTTCCTTTTTATTCATCCCCCCTCTGAATTAATTAATTTAGTACTGACTTTTGAATTTATTTTATTGGCTCAATTCTATTTCATACATTATCCTGTAACTCCTACTTTCCATTCCACTTTTAAATTGTTCCCTACCTCTCAATTTCCACTCCTATTCTTCTACTATTATTTATCCACTCCATTCACAATATATCCTTCACCTTTTAGCCTTTGTTTCAGTGTATTTTACACTACCCCTCTATCTATCATTATCATATTAACTATTAAACAGGCCTACTTGACCTACCTCTAACATTTTACTTTAAGAATAATTACTTTTATACCAGTATACCCCCCAGTTTGCTTTATTATTATTATCATCTCAGTATCCCCCATGTTACTTCATTATTATTATTATTTTATCCGTATACAACAAAATAAACTAACTCATCAGAAAAACAATACATTATTTCAATAATGAATATTTTAATTAGTCTTTTTGTGCTTTTGCTTTTCCTCTTCTTCTTTCTTTTCTTTAGAATTTACTGTAGTTTCAATTTAAATAAACTGTGTTTCCTTACTTGAATGTCATTCTCCTATTCAATCCAACCATATTTAATAATTGGTTATGAATCTTACACTTTTAACTATTTACAAACCCAGAAACAATAAACTGTGTGTGATTATGTACCTTGTACTGTAAGTTGACTTCAATCGTCTTAGATGAGTATGTTTTTTGTGTTAACCACCCAGAAACAAATAAACTGTGTGTGATCGTGTACCTTGTACTGTTGTCTTGAAATCATATTTCAAGTATGTTTTTGTGTTAACCACCCAGAAACCTAACTGTGTGTGATTATGTGGTTTTTGACATTTATTTTGTCCCATGGCCGTCAAATCGTACAAAATCCAGCCATGCCATTTTATTCTGTTTTGTAAGACTTTTTTATCTTTCGAAGGAAAAAGCTACATAAGGAATAATAAAAATCACGAAACCCATATTGTTTTAAAACCCTCCATCTTTGAACTAAACCAAATTTCGATAAAACTTTTTTAATTGTGTTACATTAAATGTTCCTATCACACCCACCATCTTTCGTTGACCACAACATATGCATTTTCCCAAAATTTTTATTTCTGACACCCTATACGGGCCCTCATAAAGCAGAAAGAACATCTTAATTTCTTGTCAAGTTTGTCAGAACAGATAATGTGTTTTTACTATGAACTTCATCTCCTATACTAAATCTAATTGGGTTTGACCTTATTATCAAATTTTTCTTTTCCTTTTTTTCCCCTTTTGAAACTAGTCTATCTTTGACTAATCTTATTTTAACCTGGATAATCAGCTAACATTATTTTCTCTTTGGGAAATTGAACCATATCCTGTAAAAAAATTCCTATCTTTCCTACCAAACATTAGTTCAAACGGGATTTCTTCCGTGGTCTCATGCACGGAATGATTTAAACACTTTTCAATGAAATTTAGTACTAATGGCCATTTAGTATGTTTTCTCATGGCAGTATATCCTGCATATTTTTAGTAATTTCCTTATTAGCCCTTTCAACTGGATTTGGAGGCTGGATGCCAAACAGAACTATGAATAGTTTTTAAATGTTTAAGTCTCTAAGGGTATTATACCATAAATTACTAGTGAACTGCGAGCCATGATCGGGACAAAAACACTACCTATCTCTCACCTACCTCAGGTATGTATTCATTGATCAATTTATTTAGTAATACTCGGCTAGTAGCTATTTTGACCGGATACAACTTCCACAAATTTAGAAAACAAATCCAACACAACAAATATGTATTTTACACCTCCTCTTCCTACAGGCAATTCTCCTATCAAGTCAACTGAGATTATATCTTTCAATTTTTTAGGAATTATTGGTTGTAAAAATCCTATTGATTTAACAGTGGTGTGTTTTGGCACATTGACACAATTGACAACATTTTAACTGATTCTTTACTGAAAAGTTCCATCTTAGGAAAAACACAATATTCCCTTAGTATTAAATAAATTTTATGTCCCCCCCAAATGACCATATTTCAAATGTGTAAATTGAATTAATTCTGATTGAATTGCTTTTGGTATACAGACTTTAAAACTATCACCATCATTTTAAATCTTTCTTAAAAAGTAATTCCATTATGAATAACAACAAATTGATCTTTTATTTGTTGATCATTACCATCCAATTTAGTAAAAATAGGCCCAAATTTATTCATCACTCCTTTGTTTTTCTTCTATATTTCTGAACATTGGTTTAATCTTCCTATCGCTAACTTCAATTTCAAATTTTATTTTGCAAACCATTACCGAATTCCTTTCAACTGGGATTTTTTATAATTTTTCGTCCGTTACTCTTGAAAGAATGTCAGCGGGAATATTTTGCCTTCCGCTGATGTAACTCAATAGTGAGATTGTATTCTTGTAATGCCAAACCTCCACCTCAAAATTCTTCTACCATGAGATAGCCTACAGGTTGTAAGGAAAGATAATGCCTTGTGGTCTGAACGAACAATTACTTGATAATGTCCAATAATAATAAGATCGGAAATTTTTCTACAAGCAAAGACCACAGCCAATAATTCTTTTTCTGTTATGCTATAATTTTTCTTCTGTTGCTAAAAGAGTCCTACTTGCAAAACTTATCACTTCATGTTCCCCCTGATCATTTACTTGATAAAGAATGGCTGACACGCTGATGTCTGATGCATCTGTACTTAAATAGAATGCCCTACTCCAATTTGGATGATGTAACATAACTGAGTCCTAAAAATGTTTCTTTCATTTTCTCAAACAGATTTTGTTTTGTCTTATCCCAAAACCATTTACTTTTAGAACTCAAAATGTCCACCAAAACCGACCCGTCAAATCTGAATGGTTTCTTCTGAAATTTTCTGTAATAATTTACATAAACCTAAAAAAACGATTGCAGTTCTTTTAAGTTCTTTGGGGTTGGAAAATTCTTTATCTTTTCAACTTTATCCTCATCCATCTTATATCCCATCTTTACTAAGAACAAAACCTAAAAACTTTACTTCCTGTTTCAAAAAATCTGATTTTTTAAGTTTAACAGTCACTCCACACTCATGCAGTCTTTTCAGTACTCTATCGATATGATCTAAATGTTCCAAAAAAGTTCTTCTGGACGTAATTAGAATGTCATCAACGTAAACAAGTTACGAAAATTGCTAAACTCATGGCCCAAAATTTTATTCATCGCTTTAGTAAAATGAGCCGTGCTTACATTCAAACCAAATGGTAATCGCTTAAATTGCAAATTTTTTCCGTTGAATGTGAAAGCTACAAATTTTCTAGATTCTTCATCGAGTTTGATCTGGAAAAACCCTTGCGTTAAATCTAATGTTGTAAAATATTTAACTCCCATAAATTTCTGAAATATATCATCAGTTGTTTCTGTACTTTGTCTATCCGGAACAAGATACGAATTTAATTTCCTACTGTCTAAGCACAATCTTATACTCAAATCTTTCTTTACTACACAGACTAAGGGATTAGAAAAAGGACTATTTGACTCTTCTATAATATCTTGTTGTTTCAGTCTTTCTAATTCTTCCTCTACAGATTTTCTTTTACTGAAAGGAACCGGATAAGACTTGCCAATATATGGGACTTCACTTTTAACATTCAGCTTTGCCGTGTATCCTTTGACACACCCTGGTTGATCCGAAAAAAACTTCTTTATTTTCAAAGAGTACCACTCTTAATAATTCTAGTTCCTCATCCTTAATACTCACATTATCTGCCTCTAATTCACTTATTCTGTCTACTAACCTCTGTTCAATTGCTTCTGATTCAGATTCATGTTTGATCTTAGTAATTTTTTGTTCTAGGCCTACTTGATTTGATCTGTGTTCAAAAAAATGGATTTAAATTCGCTAAAGTATTGTCTATTTCATTTTCATCTTTATACAAGTTAATTCTGTTAATATGTATTATTCTTAACCCCCCCACAAATTCTTCACCATTTCTATACACTAATTTAGTCTCTAGATATTTCCCGTCATGTCTATAGTACAAAGTATTGGTATCAAAGTTTAGTACAGCCTTATGATTGCTGAAAAAGTCACAACCAAGTATCAACTCAATTTTTAGTCCTTGAACAATTAAAAATGTTATTGGGACAACTTGTTCACCAATATTTTACCTCTAGTTCTTATTTGAACATTTATTCTTTTGGACCTGACTCCTGTAACACCTATAATTGACAGATTACTAATAGGTAGCTCTGGAATGTTGTACCCCACTTGATTTTTTATTTTCTTATAGAATTCATCTGACATTATACATGCTTGACTACCTGAATCTACTAAACACTTGTATTTTACCCCCCCAATACCAATATCAATTTCTGGTAACGACTGAACCTTATCACGCATTACTCCATCATTGTAGTTGCTTTTCATCTAAAAAATCATCCGCTATATTTTGATCCATAATGATTTGATTCTGGTTACTTTGCACAACCCCTTTCAATTTTTCATTAGTTTGATTGAAAAACTCATCAATGCTTTCTTTTAAAAGTTTCAACCCATCAATATTCAGATGAACCAAATCAGCAAATGTTTTTCCCCCAAAGTTGATGTTTTGTTCAAAATATTTTAAATTACACCCTAACTCATTGTGATCAACAAAGTGTGGTGTGACATGATTAATCTTGATTGTATCCCCATTGTCTAATGCCCGTATGAACCTGTTAAAATCTTTAACCTTTCCTCTGATACCAATGTCTTTGGCAACTTTCGGAATTGGAGGTAGAGTCAAAATGATTAATTTCTTATTACTATTTATTAGGTATTCAGCTAAATCTTTCATGTCAGTTTTCATTTGCTCAAGTGAATTATTTTTTTAGAATGTCATTTGTACCAATAAAAATCATTAGGTTTTCAGATAAACTTGATGAATGTATTTTTACCTGCTCATATAATTGTTTAATCGTTTGACCCCCCACACAAAGTCCTATTGATGTTCTACCACCAGGGGATTTAACTGTATCAATTTGCAAAATTTTGTTTGATAGTCTACAAAACTGACTATCGCCTATCAATTCAAAGTTGTTTATTTTTGGTCTTTCATCAAAATTTAAGTTCCCGAGTTATTTCCCCTGGAATTGTTGGTTGTCAATCTTGACCATTTTCAATTTCCCTAGGCCCATCAAAGTTTTCTGAATTGTTCCTATAGTTGTGTCCCCCCCGGTAATTTGGTCCACCCCTGTAATTTCCCCTACCTCGAAATGTTCTGAAACCCTCGGGTCTGTTGTATCCCCTATTATTTTCCCGATTCCTTTCAAAATGATTCCCATTAGTGTGATTGGCCCTACCATTGTTGGTATGAGAAAATTGTGTGGTATTTACTGCCCTGTTCTCATGATTTGGCCTATACTGCTGTCCTTGGGTACTGTCATGAAAGTTTTGTGTTGGCCTTCCTGTGTATGTTTTTTGTCTATTTCCATTTTCATGATTAGTGTTGTATGTATCCCTGAAACTTTCTTTTTTGAAAGGCTTTACATAACTGAGCTGATTTAATACTACTTCTAGTTCTTCCCTACCAGCAAGGGATTGTAGAATTGCCAGACTGGCACTTATGTGTGGCGGCAAATGTCGACAAATAAAGCCAACAAACGTAAGGTTATCCATCTGGTTGTCCAATTTTCTTTGCTATGTCAAAATACCCAAGCACATAGTTTGTCAAATCGGTTTTACCTTCACAAAAATTCCCATTACCCATCAATTTGTTTTCAAAATCTTTTTGTTTAGTAATGCCCCAAAATCTCTTTTTGAAATCATTTTTAAATTGTTCAAAACTCTCCCATTTGTCAATGTTTCTCCGAGCCCACTCAGATGCTTCCCCCTTCAAGTATTTTACAATATACAAAAGTTTTGTTTTCCCAGTGTTCTTGATTACTATTAGTAAATTTTTCAGCCAATTTCAAAAAATTCATAGGGTGAGTCCTATCATTACCCTCATCAAACTCGGTCAAATAGAGTTCCGCCATAATATTACAAGCCGGTTGTTGATTAAGACCGCTACCCTCCATTTTTACGCTTTTCACAGTGGTCTGAACTTTGTTCGACTCAACTAGTAGGTCTGATTCCTCTTTTAAATTTGATTTAGATTCTTCCCCGTTTAGGCCTACCTTAGTATTTTCACTCATCCCTACATAATCTTTTATGCTCAGTATCTCCGTTGCATGTGTATCGATTTTATTTACTATCTCATCAACCCGAGAACTAATCTGTGAAACCTCTTGATCGAATTTTTGATTGACTTTAGCAATTTTAGTTTCAACTTCATCCCCCACAACTTTAATCTCTCCCTTCAATTCACTTTGAACGTTCTCAATTTTTGTGTTTAATTTTTGTTCAATTTGTGTCATGCCCGTTTGAACGTCATCCATTTTGCTATAAATATCGGTTTTTAGGTCATCCATCTTGTTATAAATATCGGTTTTTACCTCATCCATCTTGTTATTTAAACCCATCAAATTTATCATTGAGTTGTGTCATCAAAAAAAAACAATTGCTGATATGCATCAGTTCTATCTAGGTCTACCATCGTTTCAACATTATTCGCATTAGCCAAAGAGTTGTCTGATCTAGGCCTATTAGCTAGTTCCGCGAGCGTCATCTCACTACTACTGTCCGAATTGTCAATATTCTCTAAGTTCTGATCCATCATTTTTAAATTTTGATTTAGTCTATTTCAAATTAGAAAACACCTACACAATTATTAAGCTAAACCACTTTTAGCTGCCCCACATTGCTGGGTGCCATTTGTAACGGATACGTTACATTAAAATAAATTGTAACAAGATAGGTTTTGTGAAAAATATATTAGCTTTAGACTCTTTGTCTTTACAGGGTCGTTTTTACAATGGTTGCGGCGTAGGGCAGCTATGTGTGGTAAAATGAAAATAAAAATTTTGATAGAAACAAATTTTAGATTTATTGAATAAAAACTAATACTAATGAAACATGATTTTGATGAAATGAAATTATGGCTATGCTTAAAATAACATCCTACAACACAAAATCCAATTAGCTTGAAATAATTAATTAGAAAATACCCCTACTCCCTAGCAGTTAAAATTTAGAGTCTGATTAGTTAAAAATGTTGATCGAAATGTTGATCCCATGATGGCGACACGGCGGTCCTCACAGATAAGTGAAAAATTTAAATTTGGATCACATTGAAAAAAAACTGATTAATAATTGAAAAATTTTGAAAACTGTTTCACAACGTACTACATCATCAAGAGGTCGAGGAAGAAGACTCTCTCTTTCCCAAACTCCGAGTCAGTAGCGCAGAGAGGGAAAAGTGATACCCTTCAAAACGGAAATTTTCCGTTTTTCTGGTCGAAAAATGATCCGCTTTTACTTCTGGCTAACAACCCACTCGAATTCGGTGCGCAGAGAACGAGTTTGCGTTCCCGCGGGGTCGCTACCCTCCAATGAGAGTAATCGTTACGTTAGCCAATCGTGGCACGCGTTTTTGCCGTGTTTAGCTTTGTTCTTTGATGTTGATGAGGAACTATCGAGTTTTATTAAATATGACCGCTTTACTATTCGAGATTTATGTTTGAGGTTACAAAACTGTCAGTGACGGACTATGTCACCATGCACAACTAACTTTCATAATAAATTGAAATTTGATTATTCTCAAATATGAGAATGATAACATTAACTAAACAATTAAATTGTCGGTTTGGATTCCTATTCATTTAGATTTATTATTAATAGAAAAATATTATTTATTGTATTATATTATTCTCGAATTTATTATTAATTGTAAAAGTTGATTTAGGTTACAGGCTAGGCCTATACCCGTTACAAAGGTAGAGGTAAGCCACACCACGTGTCACGTGTTAAAAATATGTAATATAGTTTGTACTCAGTTGCTTAAAAGTGTATTAGCTCTGCGATTGTCTCGTTGCCATCATGGTTACCCATAAGATTATTGTAAACATATTCATTAACAACGAGACCAATTCCATTATTACGTCATGAACAATCATTGAACTCGATGTTGCCTATACGAGTAGAAAGGTTTTTGCAAAATTTTAAATCTACAGTTGTTTGTTCTCGAGATGCCACAGGTACACGAAAGAAATATAATTTTGGACCCTCAAGAGATAAAGCATAGCTAAATCTCACCCAATAATAAAATACAGTACCATGACATAAGTTAATTTATGTCATAAAGTAAAATTTCATTTTATGTAATGATTTTAAAGAACACAATACTCGTATTAACAAAACAAAAACAAATAAAATTAAAAGAAAAGAGTTATTTGTTTTAGTCCGAGTATTGGAAAAGAAATGTTGCTCAATAGGAATCATTAAAATAAACTGTAGTTTACTTTAAATCAATACAATAAAACAAGAAATAAAATTCGTATAAAATAATCTTAACTAATAACTGATATAATGTTATTAACTAAATTTAAGTCCAAAATTAGCCAAACTACTCACCCAAGTTTTAAGAGTATTTTTAACCAAAGTCAAAAAAACATTTTTTTGTTGGATACTCTCCAATTAAATCATAATTTCTTAATAAATCATAAATTATTCAGGCTCAATTGTACACAATTTGCACAACAAATATTACTCTTTTAATGATATATGAACACATACACTACTGTTATAGCTGTTGCAATTAATCGACCATTTAAATAAAGATAATTAAAAATTGAACAAGAGTTGAAATTCTTTATATTCTTCTTGTTGTTGTATTCTATTCCCCTTCTATTGCCAGTAACTCAGCTGATTCTGTTGAAATTCTCTAAAAATACTTAACAATGTCCAAGTCTAGGCACGTCTTGTACCTAGATCACAATTTTCTCAAGTCACAAGTTTGGTTATTTCACTGAAAGCCAAGAGCATGCGACAGCAGTTGGAATTGCAATTTTAAGCATATTCAATAGAAACAGTGTTTACCTATTTAATTTTTCATAAAACAATAGAAAAAATAATTGACGTATCTGTATGTTACCCTTTGTATAATATAAATGAATGTTATTTAAAACTAAAATATATCCCGTTGACACTAAGGGTATTTTAATACGAGTCTCTGCGAATGTTTACCAACCTGTCTACCTACTCACTCGCTGCATTACATAGCAAAGCGCTTCATTAGTGATGCAATCTTTAGAGTAAACAAAAACGACACTCACTCTGAAATGTGATATACAGGTATTTTCCACTTACTGCTATCCGAAGGAGTTACCATTTTCTTTGAACAAGGTGAAATCAGTTATTTTGTTGTTTAAAGTTACAAAAAAATATCGGTGAACTTTTTAAAAACTTCATTACTGAAGATGAAATCAGAAGTACTGACATTTAGCATCGTATTTGAATGATACAACAAAAGAAACACGACGTTTCGACCAGTGGAATCTGCTCTTTTCTTCAGGTATCAGAAACGCATTTTTTTATTATTACACTTTAACGATGATCCTTGGTAAATTTCTTTAATACTGTTATCTTTCTTAGTATTATGTTTATAGTGTTGCATGTGCTTCAGGTACTGATTTCTTCGTCATACCTTCTTGTAGTGTACTTACAGATTTATCAAGCACCTCAAATTTACGTATAATAAGTAATTTAATTCATATAATTATCGTGTACATTTTCATACATCTAACCCGTAAGGTCGTGATAGTTTAGTGCCGGTTCTATTCGATATAGTGTCCTTAACGTGGACCAGGGTTCAAATCGACGGGGAAAACCACTGAACTGGATATTCAGAATCATTTTCACAAATCTGTGGGGTATATCTCTTATAGTTCGGCACACGATACCAGATCACCGTTAGATCACTCAAAGGATCCTCCCTCCCTCTTCTGACCGGTCCAATTTAGGCAACCAAAACTTGACACTAGAGTTAACCATGGATGAACCAATTACATCTTTTCGTTGCACTCATCATATTCCAGAAATACCAGTGTATATATTGTTTATAATAAAGGGTAGTTCTCTGATCTGGATGTAAATTGGGAAAGTGTCTACTACTTAAAAAGAATTACTTTAATATTATAACTCAAATCGTAATACAACGTAGGAGTACGCTACACTACATACCGTGTAGCGTAGCACGACTGCGCTGAGCTCGTGTGCAGAATTTCAAGTGTTACTACGTCACATTTTAAAATTCCATATGATCATACTCAGCTGTTTACCGATATATTTTTCTGTGTTTTCCAATTAACATCATGATTACCGAAAGACCAATGTAACAATGATTGCAATGTTTACCCAGCAGGGATCACTTCTGGCTGGTTTATACCTTCTAGTTGAACCTACCACTGAGCACAGCAAAAACCGATGTGTTACTTAAATCTGGGCAACCTTATGTATGTCCAGGAGCGGCACATCACTAATCGCCTCCTATCGAGATTCTGAGGTGAAAAGGTGATTCGATAGGTCTAGTCTACTGCGGGAGATGGCTGTTGGAGTTTGGTGGTGTTCGTTCCCTAACTATAAAAGGTTCTTGCTAGCCTCAACAATGGTGTGCCAGCCCTGCCTGCTTTGACTGAAGAGGCTGGTTCAGAGCTGGCCTCTCCTTCGTCCGGGGGGACATGACTTTGAGATCAGTGCCCTAATTCTTCCTCATGGATCTTGATAGGAGGCGGCCCCTACCCCCTAACCTTACCCATCCTGAATATCCTGTCACCCGGGAAGCAGCGCTAAGGTTCTTATAGGACTAAGTGCAATTTATAAGTTTCTTGTCCTAAGAGAATAGAAAAAAAGCAATGTTTGCTAATGCTGAGAAAATCCTCATGGAATAACATCATCCTCATAGAACTTTATATAGCCTATCAAGCATCATGCAAAATTTAAAGTCTAGTTTTATCTAGAGATATCGTGCTGACAGACTGATAGAAATGCAATTTTCAGATCTCTCACAATTACAGGCTTCGCTGACGCTCAGCCTATAAATGTAAACCCCGATTTAATTAATTAATATAGTAGTATTTGAAACAAACCCTGTAGAGATTGGTGCCGGAGTGAATAACATGGTGAGAAAGTGTTCCAAAACAAACACTCGCTTTTCCGTAGACACGGCAGAGCGGGTGAACGAGCAACAAGAAAGGGTTGTTCATATTCTGACTTGTTTTTATCCGAAGTTCTCAACTCTGCGCTGATTTGTGAGTTCTCTGTTCACAATGCCGATGATTGCTTTACTAAACCGTAAAGGCCTCTTTCTGTTCGTCAGTCAAACAATTGAATAAATTTATTTCGTTTTAAAGAGCTACTGATATTGATACTGATTACTGCTCAATCACATTTAAAAGTTAATGAGATTTTTCGTATCCAACACTATGAACGGTTTCATAAAGGCTCTTCAACTCGTATATAAAAATATTTTTATTTTTTATCTGTGATCGGGCTTCTATTTAAGGTAAAAGTTTGCAGTGCTTACAATTTTATTTTTAAAAGACTATCGGTAACCTCTTTTCTCGATTTTCAAGGATCAGGCTTCTTGGATTTTCTCCAAGTTAAAACCTGATTTTGGAAAGTGTAGTGTTTAACACCTAGATGAGATTAAGTTTTATGTAATAAGGCGCTAATATTTATTATTTGTATTGATCTGTATTATAAGCATTACATTCTATGTTTTATTATTAAGTTGACAATTAAATGTTCAAGTTTTTGAATAAAATACACATTAAATTTGCTCTCTTATCAAGTTAGTTATGCGATCCAGAATTTAATATTTGTATTTATCTATATTAATAATATTTCTATATCACGGAAATTACGATGAGAGAAGAAGACAAAAAGGTTTTTAAGGAACACGTGATTAAATTTTATCTCCTACGAATAATATTGAAATTTAATTCTAAATACTGCAGAAGTTCGATGTTAAAGTACTTACCAAAGCTCAATTTACCTACGTTTCTTTTTTTATTTATGAATTAAATAATATTCACCTATAGATTCTTTATAGTATTTATATTCTTCTTGTTAACATTGGTGGTAACTAGTCAATTAACACATCAATTCACGATCAAACCTGCTCTGAGATGGTAAAAAAGCAATCCCTTAAAATCAGTAGTGGCTTTTAATCCAAACACTTCTTTAGAGTTAAGAATAGGAGTTAAGAATAGAGTTAAGAGAAGGCATATCGCACAATGCTAGTTGATGTCGATTGAAGGTTTGAAAAGACATTAGGATTTCGGACATTTGCCATCGTTATATGTTACAAAATGTATAACATATAAGTGGCAGCTGTGCTTGGGTACCATGTGAATTCATTTTCTCTGTCTGGACTTCAAGCAGTTGTCGGGTATGATCCTTTACTTTCTTTTTAGTGGCAATCCATTAGCATAAGTTGTACATTTTAAGTTCATGATTATGTATTAGTCTTCTTCAGACGTGACGAAGACGTTATATAGCAATCCTTGAAACTTATTGTTATAAATTTTGTAACATACAGCAAATGTCCAAACTCTTAAAACCGCAAAAGTTGCAATGTATTTCTAGTTGACCTTTATTTGGGTAGATTTCTCTGAAAAAGAAGGAGAATTTCAGCGATTTTATGTACTGTTATATGCTATACAATGATAAATATTCTTTTACGGGATTTATGCGGGTGTTATAATACTGGACTATAATGGTCTGAATATCTCCAAGTGCTCAATTCTGAGAAAGAACATTGATTTTGCAATAAAAGTGCTCTGGTAATTATAAGTAGCTAAGCATATAAAACCAAAAGTTAAAGCAAGTCTGTTCAGAGCAATTTCTCTTGTAAATGGTCTGGAAGATTCCTGAACCTGGAATGAGTGAGTGTTAGTAATTTCCACCTTACTCTGTTAGCTGTCATTTTAGCTGACTTTATACGTATTTACAAACTTCCGGCAAATCTTTTTCAGAACAGAAGAATTCTTGCCGTTTAAAAAAGTATTATCCGTTCTAGAGACTCGTCACACTACAATCAGTTTTAACACGTTCTCTCCCTGGACTTGAACAACCAATTACTCTGCCTAATCCATGTGCGTAAGATCGAACGCCATAATAAAATGTTTTCACTTTAGTTTTTTTACAAAGAATTACTTTAGTTATTCCTCGAATTTAATTCAATTTAATCTTAATGCAACGCAGGAGTACGATAGACCACGTGTCACGTGGCAGATATCGCTGAGTTCGTATGCAGAATTACAAGTGTACAGATGCATGTGCTACTACATCACATGTTCAAATGTCATGTGATTATACTCAGCTGTTTACAGATTTATGTGTTCTCCTGTGTTCTCGTTAACATCATGGTTAACCATAACACCAACAACAATAACAGTTCGCTAAATCTGAGAAAACCTCATGGAACATGCACTTTACATAACTGGATATAGCCTATCAAGCAAGTCTTTAGTTTGATCTCGACATATCTTGCCGACAGACTGACAGAAACGCAATATTTTGATCTCTCACAATTATAGACTTCGCTGATGCTCAGCCAATAATAAGTCCACAACTTAATTAATTAATACACGAGTAATACGACAAATAAAAATACACCAGTTTACACATTTTAATAATATAAGTTACTATATGGGGCATTAAACTTGTGTAATATTAGGGTTGTGTGAAATTTCAGATTTTTAATAATTAAAATTCTAAATTAAACATGATTCATGGTACGATCAAGAGTTAGTTGCAGGATAAGTACTCTTGATATTTTATGCTACAGATAAATTAGTTATAAATCGCTGAAAATAAAAAATATAAACTTTAAAACTTTGTTTTGACAGTTTCTTCCTTGCTCGTGGCCACACAATCAACCCTGTAGATGTTTGTAAAACACATAATATAACCTTATTTATCTGTCGTTCCACTATCCTTTTTGGAACAATATTCTTTTAACAACAAAATAAACTACTAATATATGGGAGAATCTTCTTCCCCCTACTTGGTAGAAATCGGATTCCGAGAATTTCACCATTTCCATCAGAGAATTTAAGAAGGTCAATGTCTAGATGTCGATTCATGTTTTTATTGTATCTATGCCAATAATGTAAAACGATAACAGAATTTAATAATTTTTAAATACGTTCTACAAGGATACGTTTACGAAGTATCTTACTATCTCAATGTTTGTATACATTTAGTAAAATTGTTACTAAGTAATCATACAAACATACATACAATGGTAATTTACTGAGGTTTTAAAGACTTTCAAACATATTTCTAATTTCAAAGAAGAGTGTGTAGTTTTTTGAAGAAAACTTGTATGTTAAATCTCATCAAATTCAGATATTTTCAAGGTATCTGACTACTATTTTGTTTTAATTCCATAAGTAAAATTCCATTGAAAATAAATCTGCCAATTCGTCAAGGCCAAATCTGTACACTCAACGTGCGATTGCGAACCAATTTTTTAAAGTAATTGCTTTTCGGTCATAATATTAAAATAGAACGTTTCCTTATAAAGTAAAAATATATTGTTTTTAATAACACATTATTTAGGGGATGCCATACATACATATTTATATTTTCCTCAATTAAGTTTTCAACTGAAAAACTATCCCAAACCCAAGCAAAACTATTTTGAGAATGCTCTTCTTTTGTCAATGCGGTCTTTTTCACATCTCTTGTATGTACCATATCGAGTTTATGGCATATATCACATGTGTATAAGGGCAATTCGTCACTCTATAGCTAGAAAATGCGTGTCCATTATGGACTAATTTAACCTCGTCACGTTTAATCTCAAAAAGGCATGATTTTCCAGAACGTTATTTGAGGTACTTCTGGAACATTCCTGACATTTTAAGGTTAATTATGAAATCTGCCTTTGGGGGGGAGATTTTGATGATGATTTTCTTAGATAGGATATCTTAAACGAAATTTAGTACCATACTAATCTGCAGTTCATCACTAATTCAAACTCAACATTGACCTTCTAGAATGAACTGTTCCAAACGAGAATTTTTCGAAATTTCTATTAAGTTCAACTTCTATTTCTTAAGTTCCATTTATTAGCCGTTTATTGTGTTCTTCAAGGAATATTGTCACAAAAGGATAGTTAATTGTTTTATTTATAGTAACAACCCGTCATGCACCACCATCGAACTCGATGTAGGTCATGTAAAATTTCAAGTCAATGCGTCAATTTCAAAGTATCGTATAGACAGACGGACAGAAAGGAAAGTTTTTCCCAGTCCCTAGAGGTAGGCTTCACTAACGCTCAGCCAACTAATAAACTAATGAATAAACTAGAACACTGTTTTGGGAATCTAGATAACCTGACCTCCATAGTAAAACAGTGGGGTCTTTATTGTGTCTTTATTAGATTTGTCATTCACCTGAAGAAGAGATCAGATTGCAGATTTCGAAACGTAGTGTTACTGATTAATTGTTTCACTGAACGATGACAAATGTCCGGATATCCCTGTTTCCTTCACAATGAACGTACTTCGCAACTCTGAACAGTACGATTATACTGTGTAAAATAACAAAGAGAAGTTCAGTCATCACGCAGAATGATACACGCACTCTCGTCTCACTGATTCAGAACCATTTGTATCGTTTACATCTGACTTGTATCACAGACGATCCGTCTTTTTATCTCTCATCTCAACTCACACGCGTTTGAGTTTTAAATCTTAGTTGTGTATCTCAAAAGCAGTTTACGACAGATGTTTGATATCTTACTGAAATGTAATATTAAATTTATTTTTCGTTCTTCTTAGAACTAATGAATAATAGTTTGTCATTGTCTCAAGCATAGTTTAGTGTACTCTAGCTTTGTTTCATCTAGGTTAGTGAAAATCACTGATTACCGTAGGGTATTATAATTCTATTAACGCCTGATTACCATATGTCTTGCCTATGTAATTGCAATATTAAAAGAATAACCCATTTAAAAAAGTTAAAAAAACATGGTTTTAAAACACCATATCTTATTACATTGGTAAAGTAGAAATTAGCTCTATTAATTTGATTTCAAAAATTTTCATATTTATATAATTACATGAATTGAAAAAAAATTCAATTAGTTCTTTATTCAATTATTTGTGATACAACAAATTAAACAATGTACGAAATTTTAAACCATTTTATTGCCAAGGCGAGTTAGGCCTCCATCTCTATCAGTCATCCTCATGTGTATTACTAGAATTCAATTTAACAAGGTAACATATATATATATATATATATATATATATATATATATATATATATACATCAAAATTATGGTAAATGTATATAAATATTAATGGTATTTATAAAACTAACAAAACAATAATACAAATTTTGAAAAAAAAAAACAGTTTAAAACTAAAATAAATGCAAAATATCTTTATATTTCATAAAGCCAAATACGAAAATAACGTATGTGTGCAAAAAAAGCTAGGTTTACGATTATTACTATTTCCGTATAACCAGTTTTTTTAACTAATGGACATTTTCAAAAAGGTTCCATTTGCATCCAGTTTTTTTTTTTTTTTTCATGTAGATTATATGTTTTTTTAAGAAAAGTTTAAAAAAAAGTTAAAATATGCGCTGGTTATCTTCTTTATGGGTGATTTATAATTCAGAAAAATGTTTTATAGAAACACATACAATCAGATAGATATATGAAAACCCATGCAAGGCAGGAATGCAATTATACAGTATATTGAATACTGTAAATTTAGCCTGTACAATAATACATAAGGTTTGGGTCAGATTTGTGGACCCCCGTAATAACCAAAGATTTATAATTAGTAATACATCTGTAATTAAGGTTACTGAAATACAACAGTAACTCGCTGTTATAATATTACAGTTATAATATAATGTTACAATTAAAATGTTTTCCAGCCATAGACGCTCCTCTGAGAAAGTAAATTTACCCAAGATCAGCTGGCTAAATGTTTGAGTAAGCCGCCTTCCTTCATTTGTTGCCGTATTTTCTTGGCTGTTGGTTTTAAAATCATTAATTCGCTCTCAAAGTTACGCTGATACTCGGTTCGTGCTTAAAATAATTAATAAAATACGGCTTCTTATGTGTACATAGCAAGAGTGGTAAAAATAAATACATATATATTATATAATTATTATATATTATTATTATTATAATGCCATAAAGTTTAAATTTGCTACACGCATGCCTAATGACTTAAATAGAAAAATCATTTTCGTAAGATCTAACCTTCTATAGGGGTTGAAACCCCTTGAAGAATTATATTTCATTTTTCAACTTCCTTTAGGTTGGTCCTGCTACATCTATAAATTTTTACAACCACACATATGTCTCATCCATGTGTTTAACATTTTAAGTTTAAAAGTCTTAGACGAACTATATTTTTGTTTTTACAAGTTCCCAATGTTTTAGAAGGACAAACATTTGACATAATACACGTCCTTAATTACCTAAATAGAAAAAGGAATCATTTTCATGCAGATCAATCAACCAAAGGGGTGGTTAAAATTGAGTTGCAGCCCTTAGAAGAACTAAAGTTTTGTTGTTAAACATCCACTTCTCCTATACAAGTATACAATTATACACACATGTGTATTATGATCTTGACAGACTACCGTTACCTGGGATACTTTAAACGTGAAGTAGCTTGTATTGATAGAAAGTAGATTTTAAACACCAACAATGTAAAGTTCCCTAATCGGAGCAACAATGCAAACGCTACTACAGTACTGGAAGTAGCTTCCAATGACCGGAAGTAGTCACTTTGTCACCGAAGTAGATTTTAATCACCAACAATGTAAAGTTCTTTAATCGGAGCAACAATGCAAACGCTACTACAGTACTGGAAGTAGCTTCCAATGACCGGAAGTAGTCACTTTGTCACCGAAGTAGATTTTAATCACCAACAATGTAAAGTTCTTTAATCGGAGCAACAATGCAAACGCTACTACAGTACTGGAAGTAGCTTCCAATGACCGGAAGTAACCACTTTGTCACCGAAGTGATTTTAAACACCAATAATGTAAAGTTCCCTAATCGGAGCAACAATGCAAACGCTACTACAGTACTGGAAGTAGCTTCCAATGACCGGAAGTAGTCACTTTGTCACCGAAGTAGATTTTAAACAACAACAATGTAAAGTTCCCTAATCGGAGCAACAATGCAAACGCTACTACAGTACTGGAAGTAGCTTCCAGGGACCGGAAGTAGTCACTTTGTCACCGAAGTAGATTTTAAACACCAACAATGTAAAGTTCCCTAATCGGAGCAACAATGCAAACGCTACTACAGTACTGGAAGTAGCTTCCAATGACCGGAAGTAGTCACTTTGTCACCGAAGTAGATTTTAAACAACAACAATGTAAAGTTCCCTAATCGGAGCAACAATGCAAACGCTACTACAGTACTGGAAGTAGCTTCCAAGGGACCGGAAGTACTCACTTTGTCACCGAAGTACGAGCTTTATCGCTCAACAATACAAACGTTACTTAAACCGGGAGAAGATTCAATGGCTAGAAGTAGACATTTTTTACTGAGTAGAAATATAATGTGAAATATAATTGACCCGAACCAGAAATGCTTCTTCACACGATAAACTTAAAATAAGAGCCAGTGATGTAGTGAAATAGTGTTAATCTTTATTTAATGAGCCTTTTGCGGTTTCGCCTTAATGTGGCTTGTACTGATAGTAGAGAACACTTATATAATACTTACCTTACACATGTCTACTTCGTATTCAAAATTATTATTGTAGGCTCCTACATCATGACTGATTGTACTAAGATTACTACTTAAGATTCAATTTGGCCTTAAATATTGTAAGTCTAACTGAAATTGTTGGAGTTATCCATTCAAGTATTGTGGAATGTTACAGAGAATTTTTTTTATTTCATTGGCACTCTCCGACTTCAGGGCCTAGAAACTTTGCTCCTATACTTACATTTGGTTTTTCTGAAATTTATCAGAAGACTGCAGTATCTTCCAGTGACAATAATTTTCATGAGTGTTTATTAAAAGTAAAGTAAAGATGTCTTATTTTACCAGGCGAAGTTAGGGCTAAGAAGCCCTCTCTAACACTTAACCTGGGGACCAACGGCTTAAAAGGTGACTTCTGAACCACCACCAACGGCCGGGCAGGCGGACTGCTTTCAAGGACAGGATCGCTCAGCGGTCACCCATCCAAGCAGCAGCCACGCTCGACGTTCCTTGATTTGGTTATCTTGTGATAACCATTGTACCCGCTGCACAGCTCCATTGGCATTGGTTTATTATACCATTATAAAGGATATGCGTATTATATACCTGTTATTCAATAGGAACAGCGTGCAAGGCCGCGGGTAACTGCTAGTGTGTCATGAAAGCCGTTTACATTTTGTACACATGTACCAAACTTTGGCAGCTCAGAGTGGTGGTAAAGGGATTAACAGATGTCAAATTTAAAAATACCCTTGATTTCGTATTTTAATCCCTCTTTTACTAAAGATCCTTAACTTAATCAAAATGTAAACAGAGCATTAACACAGTATTAACATAATGTGCAATTCATCATAATGATTTGAAGTAAATAATTCAATTCCAATGAGAACCTTAATCCTATCCCATCCTTTAACGCAATAACATACTAGTTTCCCACAATCGCGTAACAGTAGATTACCGACCTTGTCTACTTGGCAAGCGTACAAACAATATGGTGTTCCGTAATACAGTTCTATTATTCCTGCAGTTACTTATTTTCAGTTCATTCATTTTATATTCTGCAATGAACTGGAGGAAATTAGCTTTCAAACCGCTTTAACCTAAATTATAACGTGGTTTTTTACTGCTGTCCTCTCACCTGGATAGTGTTAATGAAAAAGGGCGAGACGTTATTTGCACAGCAATTACCAAGGCAACAACTACTATTCCACCCCCTCCCCTCCCATCAAACATCACTGTCTCACATACTTACACAGAGACAAGGAAATCGTTTACAGTGATCTGATTTTGTTTAGTCAGCTGATTTAGTTTACAGTCGGCTGATTTTGTTTACAATCAGCTGATCTTATAAATACTCGTTGTGGTTAAAAAGGGCCCGACAGTGACAGGGCTATTTTTAAATCGTGCAGTTCCCCGTCCAAGAGTATGATAACTCTTGATAAAAATCTCATAGAGACTTAAAATTTTGAATTTTTGTTTCTATTGATTCAAAGAAGAACTATATTAATTTTAGGAACAAAGGGCACTTTGTTTGTCCATGTGTGCAATAACTCTTGGAAGACTAGACTAGAGACCTAGATTATTGTTTTCTAGTGGTCTATAACTAGAGACTAAGATTGGATTCTCTTGGTCCGAAGAAGAACTGTATTGTCTTTGGGAACTAAAATTGATAGAGTATTCTGTCCATCTACCTGTCAATCTATGCGATAATGCTTGATAGGCCTGTCATAGCCTTGAAACTTAGTTTATTGGTTTCTCTTACTCCGAAGAAGAACCGAATTGGTTTTGGAACAAAGGTAAACATTTTCCAACCTTCAAATATTTATCTCTATAGATCAGGCTTGTTGGAGTTAATTAATTTTAATTGCACCTTTAACCTTGTGGGATAATGTACTTTATCTTATACAAACAACGTATCGTTTACACCGAAACTCACCAGACTGATTAAATTAGTTTTGCCGTGTTTGAACGATTAGTACATTTTGTGTTAAATTCAAAAAGAGTCTTTTATTTCAGCAGGTTGTCAATGTGATGTTTTGTAAATGAATTTTGGCCGATGTTGCCAATAATGTTTTGTTGAAATTTACACCTCTATCTTACATCGGTGTCAATTTGTACTCCGCAGCAAAAAAAGTTTACATGATTAAATTTTTATTATATTTCGGCCCCAATGTGGAGAGCCATTTAACCCTCCAAGTGCTGGTTAGAACTGCCTTAAGTGCTGGGCATTTTTCAGTATGTTTGCAAGCGTTTAGAAAGTTTTTTTTTATATACTGTTACCTTAATGTAAATACTACATATTATATATCATTATTTTCAGGAAAGATCACAGAATATGATAATAATACTTATATGACTTACCTTTACATGGTAAAATATTGCTGAATGTAAATCTTGACAAAAAAAAAAAAAAAAAGTTTTTATTTTTTCACTTTGAGCTTAGATATCATTTCACCAAAGTTATGAAAATAAAAATCCAAGATATACAAGTTGTAGGTAATTTAATAATGAACCCAAAAGTATATACATCTTATGGGTTTACATATTGACAGAATTCACTCAGAGCAAAAAACGATAAATTGTAACACGTAAAAAATCAGTGATATTTGAAACATTGTGTACTACATTGTAACACCTTTCACATTCCTTATTGCACTAGACCTACTTAATTCACTCATTTTTACAATAAAACACAATATAAAACAGTAATAGTCAACTACAACACCAAAGGTATGATGCAAACAACGACGGAACAGCAATAAACAGAACGACCGAACCGTATGACTTGGAAATAAACATACGCTTAGAAACAGCTGTCGTATAGCGCCGGTCTTTGAGCAAAGACGTGCTCCATAGAGTATAACGAGTTCCGCATTTCTTCTAGTTTAATACTATATAAAATAGTTCGTGATATTCCGTAATATATAGCCACTAGCGTGGTTTAAAGAGATCGCGTTTCTGACATCGCGCTCCGCGAGGTCAGCACTGGAAACAGGTACGCTAACATCGCGCTACGCGATGTCAGCACCTGGAGGGTTAAAGTCAACAGATGTCAACCAAAACTACTTCACGCACTGCCTCAGCTGCAGTTCTCAAATCGTTTTATTGTGCTTCGACCCCTCCCCCCCCAGGCTTAGGATCGCGCAAGCCCAACCATGGGAACTCTCAATATTGAACCCTCATCACTCATATACAGAACACCCACAATCGTGAGTGTGTTTTGCCTCCTAATGAAGCAACGCATAAATTTTGTTGAATAGAACAAAACTTTGATCTGTTGGTCATCAATAAATTAAACTCCCACCTAGCACAACATGAACTGCTATGAGTACGTGGTCGCCACTTTCAAACTTTCTACTCCTCAAGGAAAGAAAAGTTTGTGATCTGTTGGTCTTCAATAAATTACTTGTTTTATCCATTCCTCCACTTTATATGGACAAAATTAATCTTTAATAAATCGAATCTTGGCAATAATCGAATCAAGAGAGAACTAAGCTCCCGAAGGAATCGCGATTGAGCGAAGGCGCAGATACACCGCCTAGTGAAAGTGTTTCGACATCTTTTCGTATCTCCAGATACAGATGGACAGGAGATTTCAGCGGTCACTGTGTTACAGCGTACTCAGTTGAGAATCGGCTATTCCAGCTAATGAAGGAATACTATAAACTCAAGTACCAAACTCTCCTGGCTAAGAAGTTATAATAAAGTTTAACTTGTCTATCTCCTCATATAATTTGTTTATAAACTCAAATACAACTTCACGTGGCAGATCCATTAAGTGAATTCATATAGATCTAGTAACTTAATATAATTGTTTAACGAACTTCGAACTTTACACTCGATGATTACTGATGCGATGGGTAAGAAAAAAACAAGGTCATTGTTTAAGCGCTTAAATCTCTAACAAGATTTTGTAATGGGTTTGTGTTCTGAATAATTCACACATAGAGATTTCCAGAATGGCTAAAAGAATTGTTACTCATCAATTACTATCATGTAATTTAAATAACAATAAACGGCTTACCGTTATAATGAAACCTGTTTTTAAAAAAAGCAAATATTTATTAACTAAGGACCGTAAGGTAAAATATTGAAATTAAAAACAGTATTATATTTTGTTAACATTGGATTTACAATTCATTTTCGTTATTGATCAATTTACATTAATTTATCACCAACAAAAATACCTTTTAGAAATAACCACAAATGGGACAAAATTTATGAATTCCAGATTTATAATTAATGAAACCATTCGTAGAGGAAATATTTAAGGTAACCGATAACATGGTTCTCGAAGTTTTATTGCATAATTACATAACTTCATCAAGTGTATGTAATACTATGCTTCTCCTGTGAAGATTAACAAACGCATTATAAGAACACAAGGCCAATAAGAGACTTTCTATTTAAAGTAAGTTTGATTTAAATACATAACGAAATTGCGTTTAAAAACTATATTACATTGGTTTCCGTAATTCTTATTCTCAGGAAAGAACAGATTACCTTGTAATAGTTTAAGCCATTTCCTTTCATACCAATACAAATTTCTTTATTCCTGAATGGTTGGATGTTGGGGAATGTAATGACCAGAGATATGGAATATTCGAGCACAGAAAACTCTGGAAAAATGAAAAAATAGATTAAGATATAAAAATAATTAAGTACACTAAAAATACATATGATTTAAAAATCACTTGAATTCATTAGTTCTAATTGTTCTCTGGAAGTAAATTTTATAAATAGTCTTTTCAATTTTTCAAAGTCTCGTGTAACATAATGTACCTTTGTGTTTCAATTTTGTTCTCTTTGTTCATAAAGTAGGTCTTATCCTCTAAAGCGATACCTTGCAGGATCTCCTCAATAGTCTATGGAATCAGTCCCCCGTCAGATATAGGTAACTAGAATAAGCAAACGTTGTCATTACGTATTAATTTACAATGCTCTTGTTAAAGCTTAGAGAAGCTGAGAGGAAATTACTGTAATTTTACAGCAGCTTCGCCTCAAAGAATATTGCATACCTTAAGTAACAAAGTCTACTTTATATTATAACGTAATCGTCTGAAAACCTAGATACTGTAAAGCGAATAGAAGTAGAGCACCTTCTACTCGACAACCGTTGTACTTGATCATTGCCACAGGTTGTTTACCGGGAGAAGTTTTAGTCACAACTTCATGGTCTGTCGTAAATAAGAATGAGCTGCAAGCAGTTTTGTTGTTTCCACTTAGACAGAAAGCTTGTTTGCAAGTCACAGAGAGGAAATACGGCTTTAACAGACCAACTTTATGGCAGAAAAAGAGCACTTGAATTTTGTCCGAATTGTCCTTGAATAATTCAGTTTTAGATCTGTTATTACATAATGTACTTCTAAACTAGACGAAAGGTTTTTGTTTTGTTTTTTAGTTTAAATATAAAATGGTTGTTTTTAACGATAAAACAAGTCTTTTGTCATTATTGGTTTGAATATAGAAGAGTATTGCAGCTAAATTATTACTTTAGATAAGTATTTTATTACTTACATAAAGAATAGATAAAATCCAAAATGTATTAATTATTTTGAGTTTTTGACAAGAGATTTTATTACTTTAGTTATGCTTTCACCCTATAGAAATGTAATAAATTGAAAATAATGGTGAAATTAATTAAACATTTGGTAATGCTGTCACAATGCAATGTTTACACAGAATGATTACATTTAACAGGCTACTGTAGAGACCAAGATGAGAAGTTTTGCTGCTTTAGAAACCGGTGGGACGTAGCCCAGAAGGACTTTCGGCAAAATAATAGACCTCTATTCATCCTAAGGACCCTGAGAATGTCCATGTAAACTTTCAGTACAAGGTTGGAATGGTTTATACGTGAGAGCAAAACAAACAAACAAACAGAAGGCGCTTTCGTATTTATAATATTACTAGCTGTTACCCGCGTCTTCACACGCAATCTTTAGAACCAAAGTCCTTATATTACTTAGTAAAAGCACTTATGATGTAATATGATGGAGTGCTATGAACATTTTAAAAACGAAAGTAGGCGTACATCAAGTAGATATTATTTAAGTTCATGGTAAATAGTATCAAAGTTTAATTTAAATAATATATCATGTTTTGCACCTGGAAGAGCATTTCTGGTTCAAATTAACTATATTTCCAACGTCACATCTGAGCCTGCATTGTTTACCCCAATCAAGAAAATACAATACACAGGTCTCAAAAACTTACTTCGGTCAAAAAGCGTCTATTTCTAGCCTTTATCACATATTTCTGGTGTAAGATATTTCCAGTACCATATTAGAGTTTGCCTTGTCCTGTCGAAGAAAAAAAGTATACTTACGTGTAGGGCCAAGAACCCTACTTCGATTAAAAAGTTCACCTAGTGCAGACCATTTAAATTCACTTACTATGTCACAATTTATTATTTATACGTATTGCCTCGATCAAAATACTATTTAGTTGGAATATGCAGTTCTTGGAAATCTACTTTGGTCAAAATCATCTACTATGGGCTTCTGTAATATACTTTCCGTCTAACATTTTTCCAGGGACATAGTTGGGTTTGCCTTTTTGTCCTGATGAAGAAAATATACACATAAGTAGAACTGAGAAGCCTATTACGGCCTAGAAAGAAGTCCTACCCATTTCCTATGTACTTTCGGTATAAGGGAGTAATCCTTATTAAGGTTATGCAACATTCCAAAATAAAAGTGTTTTGTTACGTTGAGGCATGTTAGTATTAATTTTTCTCTGTTTTCCCATAAGCCACTGTTAAAATGCCATATCACAATGTCAAGAAAGCCTACCAGTTTAAAGTAACGTATGTGAAAACATTCATGACTTTGTTCATTAAGGTTTGTTTTATAACAGTGTTGAAATAATATATAAAATGCATTGCATGATTTAAAATTTAAATTCATCACTGGCACGATCTGGAGTAAAATTTTGATATTAACTTTGTATTTACCATCTGCATTACACTACTGATCAAGCACTGTTTACTTCATATTTGATCAAATTTAAATGTAAACAGATGTATCAGCCAATTTGCCAACATAAAACTGAAGGTGTGAACAGCTGTTTAGTGCCAGTTTAATTTGGATTATAAAACGTAAAAACTACATTTTTTCTGAATTTCAAAATATTCCAGGTAGCTTTTCTTATATTCTGCTTGATAAAAACCTTCCTCGGATTTCAATGGACATTTTACAAAAAGAATTAACCGAATTGGTCCAGCAGTTCTTGAGATTAGCGCTTACCAACACATTTTAACGATTCATTTTTATTTATAAGATTAGGATTTTAGTTATTTTTTTAATTCAGGATGATTTTGAAAATAATAGTTATACTAGTAAGAACGTAATGGAACGTTTTTATGGTGGAAATGATTGATTCATTGTGAATGTTGTGGAACCGCTTTTTACAAACATGTTATGTGTGAATCTATCTGAATGTTTTCTGTTTCTATGTTTACAAGGACTTTAATAATCATGGAGCTATTGTTCCATGCAAATCAGTTCTGTGTAACATAGATGTCAATCCGTTTTTAACTGTATTATTGCCTAAAACATATAAAATACAAAACGAAAGTTCTAATCAAGTGGGCAATTCCCCTTAATCTTACCACTGTTGAAATGCTAACTTTGAGGACAATTCGAGTTGCTAAATCACTAACCATGATGAAGTGGGCACATAACGCTTAGTGACCGGAATTAAGTGTCCACGACACTAATGAGAAACACTCAGAATTGCGTTTTCAAAGGCGTATTTATCACAATTAGTTTAAATTTAAATTTCCCCCTGTTCCATAATTCTCACCACACAACGTTAATTAGAGTCAATCTCAGGAGTGCTGTTTGTAGTTATGAAAAAATGTTTAAACTACCTACACAACTTTAAGTTTTTTTTCTTTACCATTTTCCCCATTCATGTAACTATTCCACGCGTATCAAAATTTGAACTGATGTATTTTGACAATATTGAAGAAATTTCTTATTATTTTAATTTTATCATCATCTTTATCCGCTTATAACTCGGTTATACACAGCCATAAACTCAAAACAACAATATGAAAATATTGAAAAACTGTTCTTTTTGTGAATGTTATGTGCTTCAGATAGTTAGTAACACTTTTCGTTTTCAAGGTATAATTTTTTTTTATTATATATATATCGTATGGGGGACAAAGGCAGCTATCCATAAATAAATAAATTAAAAATTACAATTATTAAAAAGTACGTAAGAACAAAGTTCTTGAGTCATAAATTAAAAATAATATTAAAATCTCCCGTCACAAAGCTAAATCCAAATTACTGAGACAGTTTTAGAGATAGTATTTTTTTTTATTTAAAAAGGTGTATTTATTAAATCTATTCCCTCGCTAAAGAAGACAATAATAAATTTCAAATTTGTTTTTGATGAAAGTATTGCGAAGAAAATAGGATTTTTCCGGACATTTCCCATCATTTAGAGATACAAAAAATCAGTAATACTACGTCTTGAGATCTGCATTCTGAACTTTTTCTTAGGTGAACAACTAGACTAGCACGTAACTAGGTTAAACATTTTAGGTTAGTTGTACATCCGAGAAAGATACCAGACTGCATAGACCTTAGTTGCATAAAAAAACATTGACAGTTGACATTAAAAAAGAACAATAATAGGAACGTAAAATGTTTAAAAAGAATATTTATATTTATTTCTCTTAACACTTAACTCATCTAACAGATTATTAACAATAATATCCGGTTATAACTATATTGTAGACAACAAAAACAAAAGCACCAGAGAGTGAAGGTTTTTTACGGATTTTCCTGCACAAACAAGTAACAGTTCCCACAAGCAGAAAGGAATTAATAACAGTCCCAGCTGCTCAAATAACAGAAACAGTTGATTTAACCTTTGTATTGGGAAGTTTTCCGATAGTGTTATTTTTACTGACTATCCTGCTTTATATTTATTAACTTTCCTCCATTTAAAACTAATAAATACTGTTTAAAGCTAAACAAAACTGATAATTTCTATAGTTCGAAGAAAAACTCAATAATTGTGTAATTTGTTTTGGACAATAACTTTTCAAATTATGTTGCTTTATCTTATTGGAAACTAAAAGTTATTCATTCGCGCTGTATTGATATTGCTGGGGAGGAGCTTTTAAAAATTCAATAGGAAAACAGAGCAACCCAAAACCATTTTTTGCGTATAATTGTACATAAGAACAAGAGAGAATCATCTTTTCCTCTTTATCAAAGGCTGAATAATTTACCACTCCAACATTTATTTATTTATAAAGTATTACAATTTTTTTTCAAAAGAAGTGGAAACAATAGAACAGAACGTTTATATAAGCATACGTACATGACGCGGAACGTAAAAAACAAAGCAGTTGTAAGACAAAAAGTTAAAAAATATTTTTTTTAATCGTTTGCTTTTTAGGCCCAAAGTGTTTTAATATGTTACAAATTGATATAAAAAAGTGTAAATCTAATAAAACATTTAAAGCTCACCTGAAAAATGGCTGATGAACTCTGAGGAAACCAAACAATTAACAGATATAATTGAATAAAACATTTCTGAATGTATATATGTGAGTGCGGAAAAGGTTGAATATAGAGTATAGGGGAAATTTAGGTTTCATGGGTTAAAATAAAATAAATAAACTTCGAAAGTAGAAGTATTTGATAAGTGTGTATAATTGTTCTAGTAATTATGTTTTGGTTGTTTAATTTTATATTAATAAGAAGCGTTTAAGATTGTCCACAGTAGTTTGTAAACAAATAAAGTGATAACACTACAGAGGCCGAATGCCAATTCTCAGTGTCATAAAAGTAGTGACTTATAATAGTGCATATTGTTTGATTGCCGGCCATCAAAACTGTGTAGGATGGTCGAGTATATTCCTACCATTATATGATGCATGAAGTGTAATGTTGCAGAAGGAATAAAGATATTTTTATTTCATTGGTTACAAATAATAATAATAAAATATTTTCAATTTTTTAAATTAGTCGTGAGCCATATAACAGTTACTAGTTACAGTTAACTTTAACCTTGACGCGTGAGCGTGCGTATCAAAACGTGTTCTACGAGTTTGAAGACATCCGTTTTAGAAAGGCCTTTATTCATCCGTTAATACACAAAATGTATTAAAATGACCATAAATAAATAAAGAAGTGATTTTAAAATGTTTAAATACTCGTATAGTTTTGGGGGAATCTTTTTAAACATTTCAACAAGTACATAATACGCAAATACTTTGAAACTTATTTGTATTCCTAACTTACCTTACTATCACTAAATAAGAATTGAATATTAAATTGTCAAGAATGTTTGCTTCCATTAAGGTACGTCTAACACTGGTACACACGTATGAGAACTTGTGTGAGATACTTGTTCTTGTTGAATTAACAAATCCGGAAAAAATTTGCTCAGTCTGAAGTTCACACATTCTTTATGAGCTTCATACATTTTGAGAACAAAATTTTGTTTGAGATGACAACTGAAGCTTCTCTGGTTTAGATAATACATTTTATAGATTATTTTCCTTGTTTTTTCATTGTGCTTAGTAGGCCTACTTAGTTGTTATGTCTTTAGACTGGAGTAGAGAAACAATACTGCAACTAATTTAGAAAGTTAGGGCTTCGTAGAGATGTCAAGTCCAAACAGTACAAGGACAGTAACAAAAGGAAAGGACTACTATAGGAAAAGTATACAAATTCTCTGCTATAGGTTTGAGACTAAATGGCATACTGTGAAAAGCACTTTTTCCTCTCTGTTGCTTTTTTTCAAAAATCACACTGCCACCACCTCCGTTTAATATTTTTTATTCTATCTACAGGAGTGTACAAGTGGACAAGTATAAAAATTTTACTTAATCACTATCCGTAATTAATAATCATAAACAAATCTATGAAAAAACCACTATTAAAAAAACACTAACTCATATTGTAGAATCAACTTGTGTAGAAGTGTAAACGCTCTGGTGTCAGTCAACATGAATTGAAATTTCAGCACTCAAACCTTAAACTTGTGCCCAGACAAGAACATCACAAAAGTTTATCGTGCATCAGGAACAGTATAAAAGTACTTTTAAATACATCTATTGAAGTGTATCTTAACCTCAAAAATAAACTTCTATCATCTAGATAACTGTATTTGAAAAACAGCTGATTTTGCTTCATACATAGAACTATATACATTATTGGCTTGCCTACATTTGGGAACTTATTTTCCTCACACACCCCGCTTCTGCGATGCAACATAAAGTAATGTAAACAGAGTGAGGTTATTTCAAAGTACTTTAATGCAATGATTTTCATAGATTGTGAACTGAAAAACTCGACCTGCTGATATAAAAGACGTTAGATGACCACACTGAGGCTGAAGGCGTACGATACACTCATATTTATTCCGTGTTTCGCAAAGTTTTAAACTCAAGTTTTGTATTTGAAAGTAGCTATAGCACCTCATCCATGAAGTTTCTTAAGTGAGATTACTTAAGTTCAAATTGATCATTATAAAGTGCTCTAAGTTTCGCAAAATCCATCCATCAAAAAGAGCTTCACAGAAACAACAGTGCACCTCCTCTGAACTAGAAGTTGATATTAATTTTGTGCTGACAACAAGGAAAATAAAATATTCGGTCAAAAGAATAAATACAGTTTTACTGTTTAATCTCAATAAAAAATAAGGTTTTACAATAAAATAATGAGTAGTGCTTTTAAATTGTAATTGTGTAACTTAATAATATGGATATCAATTAAAATTACTTTATTTTAATTAAATAAGCAAATAACTTACAAAATACTTGAGTTTTCATTAATAACACATTATAATGCAGCTCTTTAAATATTATTTCAGACGGTAGGTTTTTGGAACACGATATTAAAATGGACTGTTTACTACAGTCGAACTTGAAAATTTGAACATTTCATTCTTAAAGTGCAATAGTTTGATCCTTTTTGCCGTCTTTTGACGTGTTTATTTATTAATACTATCTTATTATCTTATCTTATTTATTAATAGAGTCTGCATAATTCTAAATGTTAGAAATTCGAATGTTTATTAAAACATTAGGTTTGGTTGGAGTTTGGAATAATCCAAGTCCCATTGTATTATATTTTTATATGTTTCATATTCTCATAGCACTAGATATGGTCTTGGAACAGCACTAATCATTTCACAACTATTTTATATAACTCCTGTTATGTCCATATGCACTGTTAAAAAATATTTATCGTTTCTTGCGGACTTCTGATTTATTCAATGCTCAAGCGCTACCAGCTTAAAAACCATATCAGTGAGTGGTTATTAGAATTATACATATTAGTGGTGGAGATCGTTATCACTGCAGGCTACAGGGGTCCTGACTCTTGGCTGAGATGACGTCACTGCTACTGATGGGGCACACCCTCGTTTTTTAATAGTATAGTTAATAGTTTAATAGTTCCTCTAACAGTTTTTAATGTAGAGTTTCATATATTTAATAACCGGTTCCACACATAATTTATCAAAATTTAGTGTTGGCGCCGCTACAAACCCTAATAGACAGGTATTTTTTCTCTCCTTTTATCTATTTTCTCCAGCCTTTTCTGAAATTTTATTGAAGGAGGGTAAATCCAGTTAGGCCTGCACAAAGGCAGGTTTTCCCATCTATTCCTCCCAGTATTGCATTATATTATTAATATTATTGTTTATTTTATCTTAAAATTCGTTTATTTTACATAAGACGTATACATTACTGTCTACGGAATTGTTATTATTCTCTCTACTTGGCTGAAAGTTGCTTGACAGCACGTGTGCACTTGTTGCTAAGGAGATAATAGTTTCCGCCTGCTGCCCCCTAAGTAGCCTGTAATGTTAACGTCAACGTCTTTATAACTTACTCTCAGGTGTCTGAGTTTAACTGATCCTATTATAAACTTTCATTCTTACGAGTTGTTGTTGAGAGTGTATTGTGAAAAATACGAGTTCAGGAAATCTATAACTGTGCGGTCTGCCTCGTTGATACCTAGACTGTATTGTGGTTCAGACCAGGCGGCCACAATCTCGTGTGGATGACTATTAGACATAGAGCGATGCTATAAACTGTAACTCTAAAATATATCGCATGAACGGATCTATGTTCTGATTTAAATGTTTTTGGGCAAGGGGTTTCAAACTTTTTAATTTCAAAATGGTTGTTCTGTAAGAGAAACTTTCAAAAATAAACATACAACACCCCGATGGAAGCTTATCTTGTGCTCTTTTTATAAAAGCTTTATACTTTCAAATTTAAATATGAAAATTCCCTGCCATTTAGACAAGACTTTTCAAAATTTATTTAACAAATTGTCCATCGTTCAAAGACCCAAAAATGATGTATCACATGACCTATCTTGCTGTTTGAAATTTTCGAGACTCTATCCTGCTTCCATCATTTTTGACCACACCGTATATTTTAAACGAAACAAACCCCATTTTGCGACGTAGGCCATATTATTACGATCACGCTACTACAGTTTATGTATTGGATCAATCAATGTCAAACAGTTCAACTACAGAAGATTGGAGTCGGGTGGTCTGGAACACACTGTATAATGTTCTGCGAACATTATGCTAGATTATACGTATTTTCAAACTAAATTAGTAAACCGATTCAGTCCCTCAGTTACTTTGTAGACTAGACGGAACACATTCTTCGTCATAGTCATTGACGAACATTTCAAGTAAAGTTTTTCTAGAAATTAACTAAGCTATGTACCAAATTGCATCTTAATGGATTTAAACAAATTTGAACCTTTTACAAAAGGTATTGCAATTTGATACTATAGAATTATATTGCTGTGGAAATGGTAATATTCCAAAATATAGTGAAAGCACAAATTTCAAAAGTCTGCACTGTTTTTTTAATATTTTCCAAACTTGTGAAAGATAACAAATTTTGCTTATTGGTTGAGCTTCAGTGAAACTCGGAAGGCTGGCAAAATTTCCCGTCTGCGTGTGCGCAAAATATATCGAGGACGAATTGAACTACAAACTAAGTTTTCCAAACAGCTTCATTTTTATATATTCAACATCGAGTTTGATAATGGAATATTCCATTTGTGGATTTTGGCTGTGAAGTCTTCCTTTCCGCAGTATATCTCGAGTACGGAAATTGAGCCATGGACTTGATATATTGTATATTTTGTTATCACTAAGAGGGCTGGCACAATTTATCTTCTGTTTTCCTAATATCATGTCGTCTGTTTTTTCTGTCGGTGCGAGCAACAACTCCGGATAGAAAGGTCCTAGAGACTTGAACTTGAAAGAAAGGTTCCTGGTGTTACTAAAAGGCAACGTCGTCTTTGTAACGTAAGGAAACTACAGATTTTATATTTTGCCAGGAGAATATAAGGCTAAGAAGC
This sequence comes from Homalodisca vitripennis, assembly GCF_021130785.1. Classification (NCBI taxonomy): domain Eukaryota; kingdom Metazoa; phylum Arthropoda; class Insecta; order Hemiptera; family Cicadellidae; genus Homalodisca; species Homalodisca vitripennis. The sequence goes on along the minus strand of NW_025781864.1, from coordinate 17,594 downwards.
CCTCTCTAACACTTAAAACACGACTTAAAGGTGATTTCCGAACCACCACCAATGGCCGGGCAGGCGGGCTGCTTGCAAGGACAGGATCGCTCAGCGGTCACCCATCCAAGCAGCAGCCACGCTCGACGTTGCTTGACTTGCGGTAACCGTTGTACCCGCTACACTGCGCCATTAGATCGGTTATACTCTATGGGATTAGGCTGAGAAAATTAGGTTAATGCAGCCTAATAATCCCCAGGACATCTCGAGAACGATGTCATTTATAGACTTACATTCTTTACAGTTTTCATGAAACTTCATTTTTTACGATAATTGTGCATGTCCCTATGAGAGTTAGCTAAGCGTTATGGAAGCCTATCACACAGCAGGATGGCAAAAGTTCCCTTCTGTCTACCGGAGCTGTAAGATTCTTTTCTGTCTAATTGTCTGTCTGTATGGCCTAGAATATCTCGAGATTGAACCATGACCTATGGACTTGAAATTTTGCACACACCTTCGGTGAGCGTGTCTACGTGAGAAATGCGGTCTCACATACAATTAACCCGATGTTTACTTAGCCTACTTATCTGCAGAATATCTCAGAAACGGTTTCTTCCGTAGATTTTACATTTTGGACGAAACTATTTTTATGAAAATGTTGTTATATACCTTACTAAATAACGTTCTTCTTATACTTGTAACGTGTACACGTACCTTGTTTAAAAATTATTCAGAACTTATTATGAATGCTATTACAATTGGTTAAAAATATTAGTATACAAAATAAATGTTTCTTGAACACTATTTTATTTTTTACAAAAACTATTTTTCATGACTTTAAGCATGAAAAATCTGAAAATTGTGATACTAAAAGTTGAAAAAATAATTAGCTGGTCTCTTTTTTGACGTGACAACGTCTTAAATTAGGTTGCGGCTCGGAGTCACTCATGAAAAAGTGTAACGCCCGGTAACGTTACGATGCCCGTCCAGTGAGTCCGCCGCACGGGATCCGCACGGGATAAAGCAGATAACTGTGGGTCCGCCGCACGGGATAAAGCAGATAACTATGTTTATTCGTGAAAATGTGGAGTGCTTAGATTCGTCATTTACAACAACTACAACAATAAAGGTAAATAATTGTACACTGATATTTCATTATCGTAAACTATGATTGATTGATTAATTGTTAGATTGACACAAAAGTTGAGAAACTGAGTTTATAGGTTATGTCATACTATTGACAAATGTTGATAGTGTTAAGTAAATTATTAGTTTAAATCACTCTGCAATCAATCGTAATTCAGTCGATTGAGAAGAAACAGCGCGTATTGCTAGTCAAACATTTAAAATAACAAATTATAACCTCTAACCTGTCATAACAGTGCGACCAAACAAACGAACTAAACCGACCAATCACCACGCGCGGAGTTAGAATTTAACTGTGTTTAGCAAGAATTTCAAATTCCAATTTTAGTAAATGTTTTTATTCAACTTTACCATTTACAATAACAAATTTTAATTAATTTCAAATTATGTACAATGTTTTAGTAAACAAAATATATTTCTATAGTTAAAATTTGTGCAATTCTTATTTTTCATTCAATTCCTTGTTCCTATTGTGCAATTTAATAATATTCATATCAATAAATATTCTACCGAGAAAAAGACGTCACGTAAAATCTTCGCCCGTAAAAACCGACTTTACAGGCAACCATAATTTTTTATCCTTAATCCGACCTAATTTTCCTATGAGCCACCGGCGTGTTCGAGTATTTCATGAGACTGAATAAACGGTGCAGTCTGGAGTCCTAAGGTTTCCCTTCCGTACAAACAAAAGGGCTACAAAAAGGATCGTACGACTGGATCTATTTCATTTCAACGGCGACTCGAGTTTTACTCATCGGTAGTGGAAAGAGTTGGAGTTTCCGACAAGTGTACTCAACCGAACGTTACAGAGCTTTATTATGTGAGCGTTTTAAAAACAAGTCAATCTTTCTCTCCAGAGTTGTTCTCATACAGTTAATAGTTATCAGCTCTTCAATAATACCATGTTTCCATTTTGTATAATTTAGTGAATTTTTTTATAAATGTTATGATAAGAAATGTTACCTTTATAACAACGTTATAAAAATATTTATACGTTATTTAAAATAATTTAAGTTAAATACTAAATTTTCTTTTATAAACAAATGCTACTAACCATTTAAACACGAAATAAAAGTATCCGATATTTGCTACAGGTACAAGATATTTTTGAGGGCTGCTATAGGGTAATATGTGACACAATGGGATGATTTCTATTTTAAAATATTGTTATAAATCCATTTTCCTCGCTACCAGAAATTAAGAAAAGAAAAGTAAAGTAATATTAAAAGTTGGGAGAACATTTTTGGGAGAAAGCTAACGATAAAACGAAATATAAGCTTGTAGTTTCACTAACTTATGAACATTCCTCAATTATTTATTTTAATTGTTGTGAAAGTGGTAATTGTGTGCGTCCTTTTTTTAACTTATAATGAGTTCCATTTCTAAATTAAGGAAAAAGTTTTAATTTTTATAATAGCAGATTAACATTTACAAATTATGTAAATCATTTATATGTTTTATTGTAAGTTGATTTGAGTGTTGAGTTTTTATTGTAAACCCCATACGGACAGAGAATGAAAGCTGTTTTAATACATACGTAGGTGGCTCTGAACTCAGTAAGTGTATTGAAGTACTTTTACGGCACTATTAAGAACTAGAGAGATCCTTCTTGCCACCACGATAGGCATAGGATATATCCTACGTGTTAGAGTTTGAAGAATTACAAATTTAAACAGAGAATGAAAGCTGTTTTAATGCATACGTAGGTGGCTCTGAATCAGTAAGTGTATTGAAGTACTTTTACTGCACTTTTAAGAACTAGAGAGATCCTTCTGCATCACGATAGGCAATAGGATATATCCTACGTGTTAGAGTTTGAAGGATTACAAATTTAAACAGAGAATGAAAGCTGTTTTAATGCATACGTAGGTGGCTCTTAACTCAGTAAGTGTATTGAAGTACTTTTACTGCACTTTTAAGAACTAGAGAGATCCTTCTGCACCACGATAGGCATAGGATATATCCTACGTGTTAGAGTTTGAAGGATTACAAATTTAAACAGAGAATGAAAGCTGTTTTAATGCATACGTAGGTGGCTTCTGAACTCAGTAAGTGTATTGAAGTACTTTTTACGGCACTATTAAGAACTAGAGAGATCCTTCTGCACCACGATAGGCATAGGCTATATATCCTACGTGTTAGAGTTTGAAGAATTACAAATTTAAACAGAGAATGAAAGCTGTTTTTAATGCATACGTAGGTGGCGCTGAACTCAGTAAGTGTATTGAAGTACTTTTACGCCACTATTAAGAAACTAGAGAGATCCTTCTGCACCACGATAGGCATAGGATATATCCTACGTGTTAGAGTTTGAAGGATTACAAATTTAAACAGAGAATGAAAGCTGTTTTAATGCATACGTAGGTGGCTCTGAACTCAGTAAGTGTATTGAAGTACTTTTACTGCACTTTTAAGAAACTAGAGAGATCCTTCTGCATCACGATAGGCATAGGATATATCCTACGTGTTAGAGTTTGAAGAATTACAAATTTAAAACAGAGAATGAAAGCTGTTTTAATGCATACGTAGGTGGCTCTGAACTCAGTAAGTGTATTGATGTACTTTTACTGCACTTTTAAGAACTAGAGAGATCATTCTGCACCACGATAGGCATAGGATATATCCTACGTGTTAGAGTTTGAAGAATTACAAATTTAAACAGAGAATGAAAGCTGTTTTAATGCATACGTAGGTGGCTCTGAAGAAACTCAGTAAGTGTATTGAAGTACTTTTACTGCACTTTTAAGAAACTAGAGAGATCCTTCTGCACCACGATAGGCATAGGATATATCCTACGTGTTAGAGTTTGAAGAATTACAAATTTAAACAGAGAATGAAAAGCTGTTTTAATGCATACGTAGGTGGCTCTGAACTCAGTAAGTGTATTGAAGTACTTTTACTGCACTTTTAAAGAACTAGAGAGATCCTTCTGCACCACGATAGGCATAGGATATATCCTACGTGTTAGAGTTTGAAGGATTACAAATTTAAACAGAGAATGAAAGCTGTTTTAATGCATACGTAGGTGGCTCTGAACTCAGTAAGTGTATTGAAGTACTTTTACTGCACTTTTAAGAACTAGAGAGATCCTTCTGCATCACGATAGGCATAGGATATATCCTACGTGTTAGAGTTTGAAGGATTACAAATTTAAACAGAGAATGAAAGCTGTTTTAATGCATACATAGGTGGCTCTGAACTCAGTAAGTGTATTGAAGTACTTTTACTGCACTTTTAAGAACTAGAGAGATCCTTCTGCATCACGATAGGCATAGGATATATCCTACGTGTTAGAGTTTGAAGGATTACAAATTTAAACAGAGAATGAAAGCTGTTTTTAATGCATACGTAGGTGGCTCTGAACTCAGAAGTGTATTGAAGTACTTTTACTGCACTTTTAAGAACTAGAGAGATCCTTCTGCATCCACGATAGGCATAGGATATATCCTACGTGTTAGAGTTTGAAGGATTACAAATTTAAACAGAGAATGAAAGCTGTTTTAATGCATTAACGTAGGTGGCTCTGAACTCAGTAGGTGTATTGAAGTACTTTTACTGCACTTTTAAGAACTAGAGAGATCCTTCTGCACCACGATAGGCATAGGATATATCCTACGTGTTAGAGTTTGGAAGGATTACAAATTTAAACAGAGAATGAAAGCTGTTTTTAATGCATACGTAGGTGGCTCTTAACTCAGTAAGTGTATTGAAGTACTTTTTACTGCACTTTTAAGAACTAGAGAGATCCTTCTGCATCACGATAGGCATAGGATATATCCTACGTGTTAGAGTTTGAAGGATTACAAATTTAAACAGAGAATGAAAGCTGTTTTAATGCATACGTAGGGGGCTCTGAACTCAGTAAGTGTATTGAAGTACTTTTACTGCACTTTTAAGAACTAGAGAGATTCCTTCTGCATCACGATAGGCATAGGATATATCCTACGTGTTAGAGTTTGAAGGATTACAAATTTAAACAGAGAATGAAAGCTGTTTTTAATACATACGTAGGTGGCTCTGAACTCAGTAAGTGTATTGAAGTACTTTACTGCACTTTTAAGAACTAGAGAGATCCTTCTGCATCACGATAGGCATAGGATATATCCTACGTGTTAGAGTTTGAAGGATTACAAATTTAAACAGAGAATGAAAAGCTGTTTTAATGCATACGTAGGTGGCTCTGAACTCAGTAAGTGTATTGAAGTACTTTTACGGCACTATTAAGAACTAGAGAGATCCTTCTGCATCACGATAGGCATAGGATATATCCTACGTGTTAGAGTTTGAAGGATTTACAAATTTAAACAGAGAATGAAAGCTGTTTTAATGCATACGTAGGTGGCTCTTAACTCAGTAAGTGTATTGAAGTACTTTTACGCCACTATTAAGAACTAGAGAGATTCTTCTTCATCACGATAGGCATAGGATATATCCTACGTGTTTAGAGTTTGAAGGATTACAAAATTTAAACAGAGAATGAAAGCTGTTTTAATGCATACGTAGGTGGCTCTTAACTCAGTAAGTGTATTGAAGTACTTTTACTGCACTTTTAAGAACTAGAGAGATCCTTCTGCATCACGATAGGCATAGGATATATCCTACGTGTTAGAGTTTGAAGGATTACAAATTTAAACAGAGAATGAAAGCTGTTTTTAATGCATACGTAGGGTGGCTCTTAACTCAGTAAGTGTATTGAAGTACTTTTACTGCAACTTTTAAGAACTAGAGAGATCCTTCTGCATCACGATAGGCATAGGATATATCCTACGTGTTAGAGTTTGAAGGATTACAAAATTTAAAACAGAGAATGAAAGCTGTTTCAATGCATACGTAGGTGGCCTCTGAACTCAGTAAGTGTATTGAAGTACTTTTACTGCACTTTTAAGAAACTAGAGAGATCCTTCTGCATCACGATAGGCATAGGATATATCCTACGTGTTAGAGTTTGAAGGATTACAATTTAAACAGAGAATGAAAGCTGTTTTAATGCATACGTAGGTGGCTCTTAACTCAGTAAGTGTATTGAAGTACTTTTACTGCACTTTTAAAGAACTAGAGAGATCCTTCTGCATCACGATAGGCATAGGATATATCCTACGTGTTAGAGTTTGAAGGATTACAAATTTAACAGAGAATGAAAGCTGTTTTAATGCATACGTAGGTGGGCTCTTAACTCAGCAGTAAGTGTATTGAAGTACTTTTACTGCACTTTTAAGAACTAGAGAGATCCTTCTGCATCACGATAGGCATAGGATATATCCTACGTGTTAGAGTTTGAAGGATTACAAATTTAAACAGAGAATGAAAGCTGTTTTAATGCATACGTAGGTGGCTCTGAACTCAGTAAGTGTATTGAAGTACTTTTACTGCACTTTTAAGAACTAGAGAGATCCTTCTGCATCACGATAGGCATAGGATATATCCTACGTGTTAGAGTTTGAAGGATTACAAATTTAAACAGAGAATGAAAGCTGTTTTAATGCATACATAGGTGGCTCTGAAACTCAGTAAGTGTATTGAAGTACTTTTACTGCACTTTTAAGAACTAGAGAGATCCTTCTGCATCACGATAGGCATAGGATATATCCTACGTGTTAGAGTTTGAAGGATTACAAATTTAAACAGAGAATGAAAGCTGTTTTAATGCATACGTAGGTGGCTCTTAACTCAGTAAGTGTATTGAAGTACTTTTACGCCACTATTAAGAACTAGAGAGATCCTTCTTCATCACGATAGGCATAGGATATATCCTACGTGTTAGAGTTTGAAGGATTACAAATTTAAACAGAGAATGAAAGCTGTTTTAATGCATACGTAGGTGGCTCTTAACTCAGTAAGTGTATTGAAGTACTTTTACGCCCACTATTAAGAACTAGAGAGATCCTTCTGCATCACGATAGGCATAGGATATATCCTACGTGTTAGAGTTTGAAGGATTACAAATTTAAAACAGAGAATGAAAGCTGTTTTAATGCATACGTAGGTGGCTCTTAACTCAGTAAGTGTATTGAAGTACTTTTACGCCACTATTAAGAACTAGAGAGATCCTTCTTCATCACGATAGGCATAGGATATATCCTACGTGTTAGAGTTTGAAGGATTACAAATTTAAACAGAGAATGAAAGCTGTTTTTAATGCATACGTAGGTGGCTCTTAACTCAGTAAGTGTATTGAAGTACTTTTACTGCACTTTTAAGAACTAGAGAGATCCTTCTGCATCACGATAGGCATAGGATATATCCTACGTGTTAGAGTTTGAAGGATTACAAATTTAAACAGAGAATGAAAGCTGTTTCAAATGCATACGTAGGTGGCTCTGAACTCAGTAAGTGTATCTGAAGTACTTTTACTGCACTTTTAAGAACTAGAGAGATCCTTCTGCATCACGATAGGCATAGGATATATCCTACGTGTTAGAGTTTGAAGGATTACAAATTTAAACAGAGAATGAAAGCTGTTTTAATACATACGTAGGTGGCTCTGAACTCAGTAAGTGTATTGAAGTACTTTTAACGGCACTATTAAGAACTAGAGAGATCCTTCTGCATCACGATAGGCATAGGATATATCCTACGTGTTAGAGTTTGAAGGATTACAAATTTAAACAGAGAATGAAAGCTGTTTTAATACATACGTAGGTGGCTCTGAACTCAGTAAGTGTATTGAAGTACTTTTACGGCACTATTAAGAAACTAGAGAGATCCTTCTGCATCACTCGATAGGCATAGGATATATCCTACGTGTTAGAGTTTGAAGGATTACAAATTTAAACAGAGAATGAAAGCTGTTTTAATACATACGTAGGTGGCTCTGAACTCAGTAAGTGTATTGAAGTACTTTTACGGCACTATTAAGAACTAGAGAGATCCTTCTGCATCACGATAGGCATAGGATATATCCTACGTGTTAGAGTTTGAAGGGATTACAAATTTAAACAGAGAATGAAAGCTGTTTTAATACATACGTAGGTGGCTCTGAACTCAGTAAGTGTATTGAAGTACTTTTACGGCACTATTAAGAACTAGAGAGATCCTTCTGCATCACGATAGGCATAGGATATATCCTACGTGTTAGAGTTTGAAGGATTACAAATTTAAACAGAGAATGAAAGCTGTTTTAATACATACGTAGGTGGCTCTGAAACTCAGTAAGTGTATTGAAGTACTTTTACGGCACTATTAAGAACTAGAGAGATCCTTCTGCATCACGATAGGCATAGGATATATCCTACGTGTTAGAGTTTGAAGGATTACAAATTTTAAAAACAGAGAATGAAAGCTGTTTTAATACATTACGTAGGTGGCTCTGAACTCAGTAAGTGTATTGAAGTACTTTTACGGCACTATTAAGAACTAGAGAGATCCTTCTGCATCACGATAGGCATAGGATATATCCTACGTGTTAGAGTTTGAAGGATTACAAATTTAAACAGAGAATGAAAGCTGTTTTAATACATACGTAGGTGGCTCTGAAAACTCAGTAAGTGTATTGAAGTACTTTTACGGCACTATTAAGAACTAGAGAGATCCTTCTGCATCACGATAGGCATAGGATATATCCTACGTGTTAGAGTTTGAAGAATTACAAATTTAAACAGAGAATGAAAGCTGTTTTTAATGCATACGTAGGTGGCTCTGAACTCAGTAAGTGTATTGAAGTACTTTTACGGCACTATTAAGAAACTAGAGAGATCCTTCTGCATCACGATAGGCATAGGATATATCCTACGTGTTAGAGTTTGAAGGATTACAAATTTAAACAGAGAATGAAAGCTGTTTTAATACATACGTAGGTGGCTCTGAACTCAGTAAGTGTATTGAAGTACTTTTACGGCACTATTAAGAACTTAGAGAGATCCTTCTGCATCACGATAGGCATAGGATATATCCTACGTGTTAGAGTTTGAAGGATTACAAATTTAAACAGAGAATGAAAGCTGTTTTAATACATACGTAGGTGGCTCTGAACTCAGGTAAGTGTATTGAAGTACTTTTACGGCACTATTAAGAACTAGAGAGATCCTTCTGCATCACGATAGGCATAGGATATATCCTACGTGTTAGAGTTTGAAGAATTACAAATTTAAACAGAGAATGAAAGCTGTTTTAATGCATACGTAGGTGGCTCTGAACTCAGTAAGTGTATTAAAGTACTTTTACGGCACTATTAAGAACTAGAGAGATCCTTCTGCATCACGATAGGCATAGGATATATCCTACGTGTTAGAGTTTGAAGGATTACAAATTTATTCTTAACTATCATGTATTTATATTACTGTTCCAAGTGAAACAAATAAGATAATTTCACGATTGAGTCTTTTTTCTATTACTTTAACTAATATAGAAAAGAATGAAACTAGTATATATGTATATCGTTATGTGGTCCAAAATTCATGGCCTGAGACTAAACCATACAAAAACGAAAACCAATCATTATTTGTCACTCTCGTTTACGAAACTCAATAAACTTCAATACTATTGAAACATTAACTGTAAATGGTAACACCCTGCCATACTACTACAAGGTGAAGGATCTTGGTTTGACTATAAACTCGACTTTGACTTGGTCTGACGCTGTTTCGGAGATTTGTAAACGGGCTTTCGCATCTATTCACTCACTCAAACGTTTACAACGATTTTTTGCCAGAACATACATATCAAGCTGCTCTTGACTAAACCACTCGTACTTCCACATTTCAATTACTGTAACTCCGTGATCAGTGATATGATCATAGTATTTCGTGAGAAGCTGCAAAGAACTCAAAACTACTGTATACGTTACGTTTACGATGTGAGACGGGAGCAGCACATCACACCGTACCATATTCAGTCAAATATTCTAAAATTAAAAGATCAAAGATCCATCAAAATTCTAAAACTAGTTCATTTAATATTGAAATGTGGTTTTCCCAAGATATTTTTCTGAATATTTTAAATCTGCGTCTAATGTAGGTGTAAGAAGCGCTCGCTCTGGCTCATACATTTTGAGAATGCCTCAGCACAGGACTGCAGTATTTGATAAGTCATTCCATGTAATGGCTTGTAGGTTGTGGAATGCACTTCCCCAAACAATTACTTCCATCGATAGCCGTTCTCGGTTTTGTGGCGAAACTGAAAGGTATGTATCTTGAGCAGTTAGCCGAGGCAGTTCCGGTCTGAGATGCTGTGGGCGTGACAATGGCAGAGGGATGAATGTGAGATTGTGTGTGATAAAAGTTAGGATTCATTAGCAATACTTAATTTATTTGTATATTAAAGATACAATTTTATTTTATATGTTTTAAGAATAACACAGATAGTTAATTCATTAATATGTTAAATTTTAATTATAACAAGTTAAAATATTACATAAATTTCACCACATTGTTTAAATGTAAATATTTCTTTATTTTATTATCATTATTATTTTTTGTTTTATTCTTAAGATAATATTTATTTAATGTTTTAAATTTTACGTTGTCGCAGGTTAAGTATAAGGAAGGGCCGTGCGGCCCTAACTTTGCCTGTAAGAATTGAAAGAATTTTTCGTTTAATTTCATTTCATTTATCACAACTGATGGGCTGGATTACAAATTACGGGGAAATGTCACTAGAAAATATGTTTTAGTCGTTAGGATATAATTTTAAAAGATATAAAAAGCTGGAAAAAACTTGTTCAGCGCAAAAATCAAGAACACTAATAATGATACAGCAATGTTACAGATGAGAAGTTCAGCTGGTGGAAACATGTTATTATTGTTTTGAGATGCTCTTACACTTCTCCGTGGTGGTATTAAATTGCAAATCTAAAACCTTCACGTATTTACCTTTTAATTTAACTTAATTATTTAACTTCGTGTGTTAAACCCTTAATTTGAACTTTGCGCTAACATGTTCAATTCTATAAAATGGACGTAATATTATATTTTACAGGAGTAGATATTATGTTATGTCATGAACTATTTCACTATATTTCGATACATTAGGGTTTGTTTTTAATTATTTATGCAATGAAATAATGTTAAGTGATATTTTTGAAAAGTTAGAAACATTTTAAGAGTCTGAGTAATAAAACCAATGTTAACTAGATTTAATCTGTATGTTTTTAAAATCAGTTAAATCATTTCTTCTACTAGTGAGAAATAGTTGAAGTACAAACAAAAATGAAGTACACCATATTCTAATTTGTCAACTAATTCCCTTTAAATAAAAAAAAAACTTATATTATTTATAGCTTACCTCTTTAACCGGGCACATAGTTTAATACAGAAATAACTTTATAGCTTAGCACAAATGACCATAGATTGTTACAAATGACCAAATATTGTAACAATTAAATGCTTTGCTTTAAAATTTTGGCTTACCATGATAAAATATACGAACTGTAAGTAGTGACAGATTAAAACACATGCCAGTATTTATCATTGTAATTTAAAATGTGTAAACCACCCTTCTAAATATGTAAACCTATATAAAATACCAAAATTAATCAACTTTGAGCAACATCACAATTTACTTTATTTCAGTCAAACTTCAAAGATTCCAAGTACTGTGGAAATGGAAAATTCGTTTCTTCGACTGTACAATCGAGCATAGTATAAACATTTTGACACCGAAAGTCTGATGATGATATATAAGAGTCATCGGTGGTTAATGGTACCTACCACAATATCAGTGACGGTACCTGTAGTTGTGTACATGGCATGAAGCAAACTAAGGTTAATTTGTGTTCAGTGCCGCATAACCAATGAACAATCTGATTGGAACCACAAATTACCAAATTGTGTTTGATGGAGCCATTTCTCATTATATGTCAATCGGAAATAGATTCATGGATGTTGTGTTTGTTTACCGACAACACATATCGTGTCGTGTTATAACACATATCGTGTCGTGTTATAACACATATCGTGTCGTGTTATAACACATACTTCGCTGTTCATTGTCTAACTATTCATTATGACTGCTTCATGATTTATTCTTTGCGTAATCGGCGAATCTGATATAAGCAGGCGTAGAATAATTGCCAGGCCCCATAAGTTCAACATGGATTTTTTAGTAATATCTGTGCATGGTTATGGTTTTACTCTAATTAGAAAGTTAGTAAATGGCTAAAACGTTTCTGTTTTTCTATCCATTATTTTATGAGTCTAATTTGCATCTTAACTAGTATCTTTAAATATTTCATTTACTATTGCTTTTAAAAGTTTATTTCATATAAAGTTCTAAAACCATGTGCTACGCAGCTGAATGATTGGCCAAGCGTTAGCAAAGGAGCTTGAAAAAAATGCATTTTAATCTGTCTGTCCGCACGATACTTTGTGAACGAGTTCGCCTATCAAAATATTATTTTAGTGCCTTTCCGAATAACTTTTGCAACAATTATTAATATCATATCTTATGTAAATTAAAATAAACCGTACACTTTTCTATATAGAATGTAACGGAAAGCACCAGCACAACACTATGTTTTCAAGAACTTTCAAAAATGTAATCTCTATTTGTTTTATTTTTTATTATAATTTCGTCTTTGCTGTTTCTTTTTGTATAACATTGGCTAGGACTAATCACCGAATGACCAATATAACGATACTGCGACCAATGTGGCTTTTTCCACATGCTGCCAGCTTTTAGGTAATTTAACGCTATTTTCTTAGTTACTATTAGTTACTAAACTATTGATAGATGAATATTTTAGATCTATCACGTAGCTCTGAAATCTAGCACGTAGTTCTCGCATCTGTCACGTAGTTCTGACGCCTATCACGCATTTATGGCATATATCACGTAGTTCTGATATCTATTACGTAGTTCTGGCATCTATCACGTAGTTCTGGCATATATTACGTAGTTCTGGCATCTATCACGTAGTTCTGACACCTATCACGCAGTTATAACATATAGCACGTAAATTTAAGAACTAAAATAATACACACTCTCGATACATGTTGTAATTTATTTTTGTAATGTATTTACAAATTCCTTCAATACCATTTTAATATGTTGTATGTAACAGAAAATATCTATATTAACAATATTACATTTTCCCATTTTTTAAACCCTATTAAATTGATTAACCATTACTATTAGACACATTCAGGTACATCCTGTATACGGATAAACCAATATTGTGTTTTGACACATCATACGGATAATAGAGATCCGGGTGGTAACTGTGTGTTGATGTTTAAACATCGCGTGTTAACATAATCACGCCAACAGTAGCGGTTCCATTAACGCTGTGAAGTAAACACATTCTCACAAGAAACAATAACTACTGTAGTAACGTCATTCTGGCCTACCCATCGGAGAACCGGCAACTCGTATATAGGAATTACAGTATAATTGTAATGAGAATGGTATTTAGAACGGCTTTTAGCTCTCTTAATTGTTTGTTCAATGAGCCTGTATAATTGATTGTCACATGATACGGTTTGTTAATTACGTACTCCACTCAAATAACAGTAAATATTGAGTCTTAGAAATCAAGTAATTATTTACTTAAGGGATTCTAAGAAGTCTAAGAACGTCTATGAGTATATATACTCCTAGACGTTTAATTTAGTTTTCCTTTCCACTCTATCTGAAGTAATGCGAGAGGCAATGTATGTTCAAAATGTGTGTTCTTTTTTACAAAATGCAGATTCTGCTGTGACATATCATAAGGTAAAGCCTACTCTATATTATTAGTAGTTTATTACATTGAAATATCCCATATTTTCATAAAATGTATTTTACATATCCGTCAGTTATAATCCTCAGATCTTGAAAGCTCCATACTTTCAAAACTATATTTTATATATATTGCATAATCAGTATTTATACATTTTTCACGAAACTTTTTTTGCCTTCCTCATATGAGAATCATATATTTTGGAACATTTTTAAATATATGAAGTTACATCATATTTATTTATATGTGAATTTATCGAAAAATTATTGTAAAAAATCTTACCTGTTCGGTAGATTTCATTGAACATTGTTTTCTAAATTATAAAATTGTGTTTATTGGCAATCAAAATTCTTGTCCAATACCAATAACGTGAAGGAAATATGATTTTTCCGGATATTTGCCACCGTTCAGTGATACAAAAAGTCAGTAACACTACGTTTCGAGATCTGCAATCTGATCCTTTCTTCAGGCGAATAACTAACCTAACGAAAATTAAAATCTAGGTTAAAATAACAAACCACACCAAAGCTTTGTGACACACATATGTTAGGATTCACAACCACTATGTGTCAGTCGTAGTAGCTGGTTGGTCGGTCAATGCAGACCTATTGTGACCTGTATTCTGTAGTTCAGTTTTAATATTTCGTTTTGTGTTTTGTTTTTATTGAGTGCATGTTTTAGAGTTAGTAAAGTTGACACACAACACGGTGGTTGTGATTCCTGACTTACTCGCCTCACAACGCTCTGGTCCGATTTATTTATTTTAATCTAGATTGTAATTTATCGTTAAGTTAGTTATTCACCTGAAAAAGAGATCAGATTGCAGATTTCAAAAGTAGTGTTACTGATTTTTTTTATCACTGAACGATGGCAAATGTCGGGCAAAATTTTGTTTCCATTATAATCCTTCCATCGTCAAAAACAAAACTTCAAACAATGAAGTAAAGACGTGCTTCGCACTTAAACTTAAAACATACATACCGCGTGGGTGTGCAGACAGTTACACGCTATAAATATCGCAACCCACCAACAAATATATATTTTCCTCGTATTTACACTCAAAACACCCGAACTCACACAAAGATACCACTTCATGCCAAGTCAAGTATTTCTATTGTGGGAATACAAGAGAACGAACACGTACATCTCTCACAGACGAGTCGAGTTATAATGGAATGATAAGTGGTTGAGTATTGTTAGTGATATGGCATTGTGTGGGAATATTCTTCAGGTTTGTGTTCTAGACTTTTCTTTTTTAGATAGGTTATAATTAAAATATATTGTATCATTCACATTTCTGCGAAAAACAATATGAGATTTGCCTAAAGCTGACAATCGTCTTTATAAGGCAACCAAAGTATCTTTTATTCAAATGCGTCCAACAAAATAATGTTCTAATTTTCGTAAACTTTTTCCTTGAAAGCTAAGAAGTGGAATACCGTAATTTTTCTACTTTTCAGTTTTTCTGCCAACAATTTTTATTTCAGGAGAAATATAAACAACTTTAAATGTTTTGGTTCGATATTAAATTTGAAAAGAAACTGCTGTTTTGAATTTTATATAAGATCTAGGGGACTTTGTGGGTATTTTGGTCATTACAGTTATATTTTGTAAAAACAACATTGCAAATAAATAATAAAAAAAAATAAAAATAAAAATTTTGTCACCAAGCAATCTACCCTACGATCTAGATTTAAAAATGAGAAATTTATACAAAATACATAATGTATATATATATATATATATATATATATATATATATATATATATATATACATTATATATAGGTTTATATAATTATATAAAACCTCACTTGTTTAGGAAGTATGATTATTTTGGGTCTTTTTTAGTCTTTTACGTCAAAAGGGCTTACTATTTAAGAAAAACTGTCAGTCCCTGGATAGATAAGGAAATATGTTAGATTTCAAAAATGTTGTATTTTTACATTTCTACGAAAAAAAAGTTTTAAAATAGATTTATTTAAATTTCATATTTGACACTGATTTGTATCGTACTGTAGTTTGTCACTCTGAAACCACCATGGGTGAATCACCGTTCTAATCGTATAAAAATCGCCATTTGTTCTTTTTGGCGGCTCTCTCTGTTACTCCATTCTAGGCCGATTCTCTTTAGATGAAAATTGGTTAGGTCCAGATCTCTTTCAAGCCAAGATCCAAAGGAAATCACACAAAACGGGTCACTGTGAAAACCTGTATGTAACTCCCGCATTCAACTACGTCACTACCGCAGCACTGCGACTATTGGTAGTGTAAGTACGTAAGACAAATTATTATCCAATTTTCATCAAAATCTACTGATACTTGATATTTTATCTAATTTAAAGTACACAGATAAATCAGCCACTTCAACAGCTGTTTAGCGTCAGTAAAATTTTGGTTGTGTAAAAACATAAATATTTCCACATTTTAAGAAATCATAACTATTCCAGGTAACATTTGCAATCTTTCTCTTCACATAAGCCTTATCAGGATGTCAAGGGTAGGATTAGTAACAGCGAGTTCTAGTGCAGTATCTAAGTTATGTGTTCCCAATAAAATGAGTTGTTGGAGATGACACACTTTTACAATGATTGTGACGCCAACACGTGGCTAGCAATACTGGCTCAGGGAGGCTATAAGGCAACATATTCACACCCAAACTCATACTACTACGTAACAGGAACATCGAGTTCTACTGTTGTGTCGATGTTCCCAAAAAGTGAGTTGTTGGAGATGACACACTTTTACAATGATTGTGACGCCAACACGTGGCTAGCAATACTGGCTCAGGGAGGCTATAAGGCAAAATATTCACTCCCAAACTCATACTACTACGTAACAGGAACATACGAGTTCTACTGTTGTGTCGATGTTCCCAAAAAGTGAGTTTGTTGGAGATGACACACTTTTACAATGATTGTGACGCCAACACGTGGCTAGCAATAGTGGCTCAGGGAGGCTATAAGGCAACATATTCACACCCTAACTCATACTACTACGTAACAGGAACATCAAGTTCTACTGTTGTGTCGATGTTCCCAAAAAGTGAGTTGTTGGAGATGACACACTTTTACAATGATTGTGACGCCAACACGTGGCTAGCAATACTGGCTCAGGGAGGCTATAAGGCAACATATTCACTCCCAAACTCATACTACTACGTAACAGGAACATACGAGTTCTACTGTTGTGTCGATGTTACCAATAAACACGTTGAAGGTAGATGGCACACTTTTACAGTGACTGTGACACCAATCAATGAAACCATTAAAAACCTGTCAATCAAAGAGAAGGATATTCATTGTTTGATAGAGCAATGAGCTTGTGCTTGGACATAGATAGTTTTACACATAAAATAAAAAACGTTTAATCGAATATTTTTAAAAGCTGATACCTTTAGTCTGCCATAAATAAGTGCAAAAGAAACAATAAAATAATCCAAGGGTTTGAGAAAGAAACGAAGACTTACATGTCGATCCCTTATGTGCCGGGACTAACGGAGAAAATTTAAAAAGTATAGTCAGAAAATGTAATATTAGAAAAAAATTACACACAGGAAAAAAAATAACTGTGTTAATAGTATAACATGATCTTGTAAAAGGAAATACATAGGCGAGACAAAAGACCACTAAATGTGAGAATTAAAAAACACAATGAAAATATGGAAAAAGTAGCCTACTAGTGGAAAAGTTCAACATTTCTCAACTTTGTTGGTCTGAAAATCATCTCATGAAATGGGATGAAGCCATCATTATACATCTCGTGGGGAATGTTTTTAAACGCAAAATTAGTGAGGTTTCATACATAAAATTAGCAGA
>NW_025781863.1:0-37259 GCF_021130785.1 Homalodisca vitripennis | reverse complement strand
TTTTTTTGTATGTAATTTTGGTTCATTGAAAATTGCTGAAGTCACGTGATAAAGTTCATCGGAAATTTAAATCTCCATTGAGGATAGCTGGACTGATTGGAAAGACGTAGATGACATATGTGTCGGGGTTAAACCTCTGTTTCAGGGTTTAATACGCCATAGAAGTAGAGATGACACAAATAAAAATTACTTGCTAAACATTACAGAGTAAAACTAGAGGAACTCCAGACAGTCGCTGACCAGTATTACGGTTGAATATTATAACCTATACAAATAAAATTGGAACTAAAATTTTATTTTTATAGCAGAAAACTTTGTGTCATGATGCTTCCGGATATCTATAATTTAGCCCATAAGAATAATTTAAATATTCAAAACACTTTTACTACCTTATGCTAAGTTCTATGTGTGTCTTTTTAAAGATATGTAATACTTTTTATTTTTTTCTTATATTATTATTATACATCTGTAAACTTAAACTATATAATTTAAATATTCGAGAAGTTGCACCTTTTCTAAATAAGACAATTTTTAGAATAAAATAAACCAAACTCAAAATTCTTCAAAATGTTAGTACAAAAATAATGATACAAAAATTAACTATCACGTTTTTTTGCGACTAAATAACCATACAAACAGTATTAAAAGGCAACTCTGAGGTAACTTATATCGATTTGAAAAACTACAATCTCTGTACTAAAAACCTGCCTAAGTGATCTTCCACGCTGCCTTTGCACGATCTTCCAAAAGAATGTTACTCGGACCATTAATACAAACAGTAATAGCATCTAGCAGCAGTGCATCTAGTGATAGCAGTGTTCCCTAGCACCTGTGAGGTAAGAGATAGTTACTGGAAGAGAACTACAGCTCAGCAGTGCATCTAGTGATAGCAGTGTTCCCTAACATCTTTGAGGTAAGAGATACTCACTGGAAGAGAACTACAACTCAGCAGTGCATCTACAGATAGCAGTGTTCCATAGCTTCTGTGAGGTAAAGAGATACTCACTGGAAGAGAACTACAGCTCAGCAGTGCATCTACAGAAAGCAGTGTTCCATAGCTTCTGTGAGGGAAGAGATAGTCACTCGAAAAGAACTGCAGCTCGTCAGTGCATCTAGTGATAGCAGTGTTTCCCGTAGCATCTGTAAGGTAAAATATAGTCACTGGAAGAGAACTGCAGCTCGGCAGTGCATCTAGTGATAGCTGTGTTCTCTAGTATCTGCGAGGTATAAGAGATAGTCACTGGAAGAGAACTGCAGCTCAGCAACTTTCAAAAGGCATGTTTCAAATGACAACCTACATGTAACCTTGACGTAAACTATAAAGCTTACCACGTATTGGTATGATTTTTGATGATTCCTCCAATAATAACGTCATGCCGAAACTCAATTATTTATGTTTCCAAGGTAATTTCTTGAGGGATAAGTTTGAATAAGTTAAAAATATTTCTGTAATTTAAATTTGGTTGGCTTTTTCATATGGTCGTTATAATAATGTAGCTTTCAAAGTAATGTTCTGGTCATATGTTTGTTACTTCTTCAGAGATTAAAGTGCGACTATTCTAGGGCAGAACTTTTCATTAAAAAAATCGTAAGTAGTAGAAAAATTATTCAGTTAAGTGGTTCCGGAACATAAAAAAGACATAGGAAAATGTAAAATTATGAAACCTTATCCATTGTTGTAGATATTTAAAATATTCGTTCTCACTGTAATGTTTTAGAATTACTTAGAATAAGTATGAAACTTGAATGATAATTGAAACGATAATGAGGTTTATTCTAGAATGCAGGATTCCAACTACATCTGTACAAATACCATTGTTCCGAGCTTCATTCTTGGAGTACTTGATCAAATTCTCATACGATTTATATATCCTACATGTCTCTCTAGAAACAAATTTTTCATCATAAAATAGGAAAATGTTATAACCATTCTATAGCATTAAATGTCTCTACCTTCTTAAACAGAGCGAGTTGTGAATTTTTTAAAGTTTAAACGACCATTTCTTTCATCATTTTTAGGTAATATAAAAATTCTTACAGGATTTAAATTAAATCGGTATCTCGTAAACCCAAGATTAGATCATTTTAGGACTTGAGTTACAAGTATAGGGGAATCCTGTACACCTGAACTAAAAAATTAAAACAAAATAATTGCCCCGTATGATAATAATTATACGATATAAAATAATGAAAAATATTACAAGTGCCATAGTTAAAGGTAGTTGAACATGCCACATGGGATGTGTAACGAATACGGGTATTTGCATATATATATGAAAGAGTTTACAGCCGTTATGAGCTTGTGGACCCAGAGTTTACATGAATACGAATTATGGGCTATATATTTAAATTGTGTACAGCTTAACAGTCACAATGCTCTATTTATCACCTTTGGGTGTTTTGAACTGTTTCAGGGAATGAGAATTGTTCACTTTCTTTGTATTCGATTAAAGTTTATGACTGTAGAATAATCCAGAATAAAATAATTAGCCCAGTGAACTCTTTTTACGCTGAGTCTGAGTAAGCTGATTAAAAAATAAAAGAGATATATGGAAACTAAGTGGGTCTAGATCGCTTAGTTCTAGTCCAATCAAATTGACAGGACTTACTCTTAATTGGTTGAGCGTCAGCGAAGCCTGTCACTTGGGAGGCTGGAATTTTTTTCTGTCTATCCGTCTATCTCTCTGTCTGTCAGATATATCGACATATTTTTCGAAAACGCTACGGCCTATAAGCTTCAAATGTTGCAGAAAGCTTTATTTGTATATAAGCAACACTGATTAATGTTCATGCATTGAAATTTAGCTGACCGTATATGTATCAAGTATTATGAGGAGGGCAAGAAGAGCGGAGTAGATATTTCACTTTAAAATTATGTGACTTAGCAGATATATTTCACTAGTTAGTGTTAGCTATTACATATCCTCAAAGTTCAATTCAGAGGAACAAGATCAGAAGTCGGTTTTCAAATTTAAAAACATGAAAATCGAACCGACTAAGCACTAGGAAAATCTGTAATCTGATGCAGAGGTGAAGTTCGAAAAATGTACATTATAAATATTAGTAGTAAGATGAAAACAGTACACATAAAAGAATTCAAGACGAGGCGGTGTTCGTTCTTTCAAATCTATAGTTGATATCTGTAATGGTTATTCAGACAACAACCAAGAAATACTTTGTTTAAAGTTTGGTATTGACGATAGAAGGTTTGATATGATAATAGGATTTCGGACATTTGCTATCGTTATATGTTACAAAAATGTATAACACAACGTTTTA
The DNA here is from genome assembly GCF_021130785.1 of Homalodisca vitripennis. NCBI lineage: Eukaryota > Metazoa > Arthropoda > Insecta > Hemiptera > Cicadellidae > Homalodisca > Homalodisca vitripennis. The sequence continues at coordinate 33,980 of NW_025781863.1, read as the reverse complement.
AGGATTGGAATCTATCTCTTCGTCAGATAGGGCACGTATTAATACATACAAAAAATAAAGAACAGAAATAAAAGAAAAGAAAGAAAAGAAACGAGTTCAAACATATAAAAAAGCTGTTTGTAGTCTAGTTCAGGCGTTGTCACTGCAGAGAATGCAAGTCCCGAGCACAAGTCACGAGTACGAGAAAACACAATCACACAACACTTCATAAGGGATGAAAGTGGGTTACCCCACCTGACAAAGGGCAGAGATTCCAATCCTTGAAACGTTGTGTTATAACCTTTTGCAACATATAACTGTGGCAAATGTCCGAAATCCTGTTATCGGGATAGGGCACGTATTAATACATACAAAAAATAAAGAACAGAAATAAAAGAAAAGAAAGGAAAGAAACGAGTTCAAACATATAAAAAAAGCTGTTTGTAGTCTAGTTCAGGCGTTGTCACTGCAGAGAATGCAAGTCCCGAGCACAATGTCACGAGTACGAGAAACACAATCACACAACACTTCATAAGGGATGAAAGTGGGTTACCCCACCTGACAAAGGGCAGAAATTCCAATCCTTGAAACGTTGTGTTATACCTTTTGTAACATATAACTGTGGCAAATGTCCGAAATCCTGTTATCCTAGAAATAATGATAGTTCCCTTGTTCAGTTCCCAAGCTCCCAAGCTTGATAGAATTCCGAGGAAACCAGCTTGGGAATACAATGTCTTAAACCGACCCCGTGGAGAGCTTCAAAACAAGTTACGTCGTGAAACAAAATAACATCACTACAGTTACGTTTTAAATACTAATTCTAATCAAGATATGATGCAGATTAACACGGGAAGACCCCAGCCATTGTTGGAGGGAGACCTTTATGTAAATGTAACTGCACATTAAATTTGGCTTATCTCGCAAATGGCGCTCACCATTTCTCCCTTCCTTACACAAAGTTTCATACGGGAAGTAGTAAAATTTGAGGACTCGTGATAACTCGTGCGTCTTTTCTATCGTCTGAGTTTTCTGCTCAGGTATGTTTTAATAATGAAAATACTATTGTTTTAATTTCCTAAAATGATGTCAATCGGTTAAAAGTAACAACCTAATAAAATGTTTTTGATATTTTAAAGTATTTAAGCATGTTTGATGCAGTGTTTAATAAATCTATATAATGTTTAATAAATTTATACAGACCATTAGCTATATAAAAACCTATGTATTATGATACATAAGATGTAATCTCAAATTAATAATTCAATTATGATAGATTTAAAGCAAACTTAGGACTATTTACTTTTCCACTTTAGTACCGTATTATGGGTGATAATACGTCATTATTCTGATAAGAATAAACAGATTTATATTTTCCTTTAGATTACCTATGGAGATTTTTTACAAGTATTTTATGATTTGTAGACCAGATAATACATAATTTAAAAGTAATACATAACGAAAAGTAGCTAACAATGGTTTTTAAAACATTATTATTCATTTTTTCTAAAACATTGAAATTAGTCATTCCTATCAAGTGATTCAACATCACACCGTAAAAGCCCAGAGATATGTGGCATTTTATGATTAGTAAATAACGACGACTGTTCAGTAAAGTAAACATATGAAAATAAAAAGTAATAGGAGATAGTTCGGACTGATTTAGAAAGCTTAATAAATTTCTTAAGTGGCTATAAATACATTAAAATAAATTTGTTAAAACTGTAGTTTGATTCAAAATAAAGAATTAAAACAAAAGTACTCCTCCTTAGTGTACCGTAGTTATAATCATTCTGCTGAATCGCGGTAGGAAGTAGGCTCTTTGTTAACCAGACGCGGTGCGTGGACATTGTTTTGTTGGTTAGAGAAGTAAAACAGCTGTTAGAGATGTCAACGGTGATACGTTCCCGAGCCGGTTGGCTTGAGAGAGGGGGCACAGCCTTCGAGAGGAGAGCAGAGCGTCCAGACGTGCACTTTTGAAGCAATAGTACTTCCTCTAATCCTATACTTTTGGGATATAGAGTTAATTTTTACCCGGTTTGATTTAAGTCAAGTTTTTAAATTTCTTTTCTTTCCTTAAGTGCGTAATAGTTTCTTTTCAGCCTCCATAGTCTTTAAAGTCGTAAGTCCCGACCAGCGTTTAGTTTAACATCTTTTATTTTATACTGTTGTGTTTAAATTTCTAAAGTTTGCCATATAACAGAGTCTGATAATTAATTCCATTTTTTGAAGTATTGTAAATTAGATTTTGATCGTAAAGTTAACATCAAGTTTTGTGTTATTTTGATTTGGAATGTTTTGAGAAGAAACTTTTTATTTTATTTTGTTAATTTAAACCATTTTGGAGAAGTATACATTTTTAGTTTCATTTTAATTTTGATCAGACTCTTAATTAGATTTGACCGATTGAGAGAAATTTTGAAGAAAATTAAAACAAGATTTTGTAAACTTTGTTAAATTTTGGGTGAAGTTTGAATTCGGAATAAATTAAGTATTTCCGAAAAAGTTGTTCTGATTTATAGAAAATTAGCTCCAGACTCTATAAATATATGTACTATAATAATGGTACATTAGTTAACAATAACTTTTGAAATATACCTAAAAACAAGGTATATATGTAAATAAAGGAAACTAATGGTTACCAAGAAGAGAATTAAACCTTCAGAGAGAGAACATTAGAACTGTTTCTTAACTCAACCTGTTTGCTCAGGGTGCTCAGCCGCTAACGATTGTTTCTGTGTTCTGTCATCTACATAATATTCCTATCTATTATAAATCAAAAGTTTCTAAATAATTTGATTTACCAGTTAGGTATTCTATATATGCAACATATATTCTGCATTGCTATTTTTATACTCCATAATAGCGATGAAAACAAGAGAATTGAGGTGATTAAAAAGTAACTATAATTATCTTTCTTACGTGGTCTAGATTGAGTTCAGTACTATAGTTTAAAACCTCGTTTGATTCGTAAATATTAAACGTCATACCTTTATCATAGTAAAATGCCGAACCAAGTTCTGTACAATAAGGTCAAAAATGAGTTACCGCCCAATCTGCCACTGCTTCCACAACTAATTACGGTTGTCCTGTTATCGGGTTGTTGTTACTACAATCATGGTGGTTGTGGGAATTGGCCATCAGTTTATCCAATTTTTGCGAGCACTGCACGTAAATCTCTTATTAATATTAAACAATCAGAAAAGTCCAGTTAATCTATAAAAAAAACATTATGGTTGCCTGTAAAGTCGGTTTTACGGCGGGCGAAGATTTTACGTGACAACGTCTTTTTCTCGGTAGAATATTTATTGATATGAATATTATTAAATTGCACAATAGGAACAAGGAATTGAATGAAAATAAGAATTGCACAAATTTTAACTATAGAAATATATTTTGTTTACTAAAACATTGTACATAATTTGAAATAATTAAAATTTGTTATTGTAAATGGTAAAGTTGAATAAAACATTTACTAAAATTGGAATTTGAAATTCTTGCTAAACACAGTTAAATTCTAACTCCGCGCGTGGTGATTGGTCGGTTTAGTTCGTTTGTTTGGTCGCACTGTTATGACAGGTTAGAGGTTATAATTTGTTATTTTAAATGTTTGACTAGCAATATGCGCTGTTTCTTCTCAATCGACTGAATTACGATTGATTGCAGAGTGATTTAAACTAATAATTTACTTAACACTATCAACATTTGTCAATAGTATGACATAACCTATAAACTCAGTTTCTCAACTTTTGTGTCAATCTAACAATTAATCAATCAATCATAGTTTACGATAATGAAATATCAGTGTACAATTATTTACCTTTATTGTTGTAGTTGTTGTAAATGACGAATCTAAGCACTCCACATTTTCACGAATAAACATAGTTATCTGCTTTATCCCGTGCGGCGGACCCACAGTTATCTGCTTTATCCCGTGCGGATCCCGTGCGGCGGACCCACTGGACGGGCATCGTAACGTTACCGGGCGTTACACTTTTTCATGAGTGACTCCGAGCCGCAACCTAATTTAAGACGTTGTCACGTCAAAATTACTTCGTAATGTTTTGAATTTATTCCGTTGTACAGATAATTCAAAACAAATATATTTGCACTACAAAGAGAGAAAAATCATTTCATACAAAACAAATTGAGCTTGTTGATGTTTTATGATATTTTTTGAACTCTTGTTCGATCTATAATCAATATATTCAAATATTTAAATTCTTGATCAAAATCTTTTTAAATATTTTGTATAATGCAAAATAAATTCCTGCAGACTGACAGACATACATCGTCCTACTGACCTAGGAAAACAGTTCATCAACGATAACTTGTTGAGTAACGTTAGATGAAAAATTCCATTGTACGACGTTGTTTATTTTTATTTGAATATTTCAAATATGTGGGCAACAACCCATCTATAGGGGATCAGAATCTGTCCTTTTTTGATTCAGTGAATATTTGAAGTTTATCGAATAATTATAAACTTCTCTAGCAATTGATTCAGTGTTTTATAATAAACATTTAAATGCAATTGGAGGGGTGACTTAAAATAGTAAAGCAAAGTCTTTTTTCACTGATTACAGTAAAGCAATAGGGACGTTTTTGTTTTTCCAATATCGTCAATAGTAAAGAAATATTTCACTTTGAAATATATTTTAAGATATACATTCTTAAATCTCATGGAATAGGAGCGTATAGGCCAGTTAATTAACTTTATAACAATCAAAATAGATGTTTTAGTTTTTAAGACATTAACCAGATTAATTTCTTCTACATGTTCTGCCAACTTTTAACCTGTAAAAATCTCCATTCAATCTCTGCTTCAATATTTAAAAGACAAAGTCATAAAAATGGAAAAAGCCCAAACGCCCAGAGGCACTCGGTATAGTAAAGGAAACAAGACCTAAAGAACACAAATTCTGCATCATAAAATTCAGTTTGATTTCTAAAGGTTTAATAATAAAGATTTATTAAAATCTAAAATAAGTAATTTAAATTATTACTTTGTTTGAGGTTACAATAAAGTATTTTGTTGCGGGTTGAAGAAAATTGCAAGCAATCTTGCCGAACGCAACTGACTTTGATTCCTAGGCACGAGTTTATAAAATATCTGAATGTTCACATGTATGGTTTCCATGACATTCATCGTGTCATTATACTTAAAAAACCTGTTACAATGAGAACATATCACAGAAATACCAACTCAAAAACAATATGCTGTAACTCATTTTGAAAGGCTCTGGATTGTTTTATTAATTAATACAATTAATAAATTACTTAACTTAAATTTCTTGTATTAGTACTGTTAATCCGGTTTCGATTTAAAATGAATTCATTTATTGAGTATTTACGGGGAGGGTACGATAAGCGGACCCGGTTTTTTATATCGAAGAATGTAATCATCGATACCTAATATTCACATCTCAAATCCTAGACTATCAATCGATATAAAAGTATCTATAGTCCGCAATAACAAACATATGTTTTAAATTAAAATGTGAATTTAATATTAACGATGATCAAAAAAATTATTATAAACGAAATTAGGAAAACTGAAGACGACCATATTTGCTCCTCTCACAGGTAGATTTGTTTCTTTCCCACAAATTTCACATAATGGGTTTTTCGGTACGAGTCCTATATTTTGAAGCCACGAAAACATTTCTTATCATATTTCAAAGCAATTTCGTGTAGTTTACTAAAATTGACTGCCATTTTAAATAATCAAATGTTAATTATGTAAAATTTTAATATTACCCTACGTGTATTATTTGAAAGTGTTTTACAGCTGTTGATATAGATTGTTTAAGTTAATTGTTCAAAATAATTAATTAGTACCGATTGATTATGTCGATGGTTATGATTAAGTAATATCGTTTGCCAATTTCGATAATAATAAACCAGGTCCGCTTAGCGTACCCTACCCGTATTTTCATATGTATACTGCAATTTTTGTATAAAATAGGCCAAATGGTTGGTTGTTTCTATAGGAAACGACTAAGCTATTTCAATGGTAAAGTCCAATCTAACTTACAAGATGATTTTGGGTTGCTTATCATAAAGGTACCTTAAAAATATGTTTCGTAGCCAGGCAATGAAAAGTAATTTGACAAAATTCAAAGCTATCGACGTTATCGTATATATGAGTTTGCATTTGCTATACTACACTAAATAAATGCGAGTACGAATGCTTTAAGCAAACAATGATATATTTATGTTGTGTAACTCATAAACTAATACACGTAAAACCATATCTTCAAACCAACAACAATATAAAGTTGTCCAGTTTGCAATCCCAAATTCTGAGTAATTTTAAATTTACTTGAACACCAATCAGTATCAGTGTCTGTAAAGTAAATACGAGATATTTAGACATACGAATAATAAAAGGAACCCCTTTTACTTGCTGACTGCGAAGTAAATCCTCCTGTTTATAATAATTATAAAGATGTCAAGCATTACGGTAAAAGTAATGTATCCATTTTTTTTGATATTGAGCTTGTATAAGAGTCAAGTGGATTAAATTATCTGGTACTAAAGAACCAAACAAATTCTTAATCCTCAACATACACAGTTTTGAATTGAAGTATTTATCCTATGCACTGATAATCATTAATGAACCTAATTAAAAGTACTCCATTTTAATTTAATTATTCCTCAAATAAACTAGAGTAAATAATTAATAATAAAATTAAGTTTTTATAGAGATTACATTACGAATTAAAAATGTCACTCTTCCATTAACATAACTATGTTCTGTTGTTGTTTAACTTAGTTAACTGAAACAACAGCTCTCTATTTTGTTTAAACCTTGAAACTTCTTATAAAGTACAGCAGTTATCCAACAAAGTAGGGCCTAATTACAGCAGTTTCAGTTGTCTAATTTGTCTCGTTTGCTCAGACACTTGTAATTACTTCGCAGCGGAGTTGACTGATGATGAAGTAGACGAACAGACAAGCAGACATTGGCTGGCTCAAGATAACAAGTTAAATTGCTTTAATCTCAAGCACGACTTAAATTACTTGCATACACGACAATATTACATTTGTATTATTAAAACAATACGCAATTAATATGCAAGATGCCAGAGCCTTTCCCCTTATGTTAATTATGGACTGAGCTTTAGCGAAGCCAATCACTCGGGAGGCTGGAAAAAATTAATTTCTGTCTGTCCGACCGCACGGATATCTCGAAAACAACAGACCTATAGACTTTGAAACGAAGCATCATTTCTATTTAAGCAACACTTGCTTTTTATTGTGGTGCAGATAATTCCATGGGATTTGGCTGAAGGTTGGTGAATATCTTCACATTGATCTTACGGGCAACCTTGGAGCAACAAGAAAAATATAGAATAAGTTTGTAAACAAACCGAGTACAGTCTTGAGATTTTAATATGTGATATATTTACTCGTACAGCAAAGGGAAAAACGCTTGCGTTGTTGTACTCTAACTAATAAAAGAAATGTATTATTTTAAGATGGTTATGAAACTGAACTTAATGATCTAATATGTGAATATATCATGTGGCAAGATATCTTGAGAAAATTTTCATTTGTAGACTTTAAATTTTGCATAAAACTTTAGTTCTACTTTAAAAAAATGTGTGTTCTATGAGTCATTATTTTTTAGCCTAATTTTTATATCAATTTATTTTCTGTACGAATATATGTATGTTTGCAGGAGATCTCTAGAATTAAATGAGCTATACATTTAAAATTTTGATAGTGACTTCAGCGAACCTGTTACGAGACTCAAGGTTTGGCGTATTCCTATACCTTATTATGTTAATGATTGAAGATAAATTTTCACGTGAAGGAGATAATACTTCGGGAACTTAGACCTAAAACGTTTGTGCACTGCACTTTGTGAGTTTTCTTACCAAATTTGTCACACTCAGTAATTATTAAATGCAAACTCTTCCATTTTTCATTCATCTTTGGAACTAGTATTATATTTTAGCTCTTGCTTAATTAAATAAACATATTGAATGCGGTAGGCCCACATTATATATGGCCGTGCCCACAAAATACTATCCCGCGTGTCCTAAAGTTGGTGCATGACTCTCGTTGCAGTGAAGTTGTTAACATCATATACAATAGCTACGGAGGAGTCGTAAGCACGAGTCATGAAATTGTTTCTCTTATGAACTACCACGCATCCCCTGGCAACGTCTCGAGTACCCCAGATCTAGTCACAGTTAATTAAAAACGATATTTTAAATTATCATTTGACGTTATTAGCAAACGTTAATATCCATTTACACATAAGTGAGAGAGATAGCACTTAGTGGCGTGTTGTTTGATATTATGTGACACTTGAAAGTCACACACGTTCCGGTGAAAATTTCGACTAGTTTTCCACACGATGTTTGTTTTTACTGCTAACAAATCCCACTACACTGACTTATACATGCTGAGTGAGTGGGTTTGATTACAATGGAATTTACCTTTTAGATAATACAGGCACATGGTCATAGTCAGAGCTTAGGAGCAGTGCCTCGAGTCCTTAGACAGGACTCGATGGACATTGTAGGGGGTTATCGTGGTAGAAGAAGCTGCGTATTGTGATGCAGTGATATGCAGACCAAAACCACGCAATTCTAATAGGGCCTTTGGGCTCAACATCCACAATAATTTAGTACATTTCCGTTGCAGTTCATAAGCCAGGTACATTTATACGTACATCACTGATCACCATGTTAAATTTCAAAAAAGTCTACATTAAACTAAATCTAAATTAAAAATTGCTCTAAATTACCGCCTTCTGAGAGCTTTCGGTTTCATTAAGATTTCTAAATTTGGGATTTTTCAGGTTTGCACCTGCCTGTAGCAGGACCCAGCCCTCTGGCACCCCTCGGTTTCTGGCTGCGCTCAGCCTCTAAATGCTCCCGGTCTCTGGCAAATCTTGGTCTTCTGAAGTTTCCGGTCCTTGGTAGTGACTTACCTTTGGTGTTTTCTGGCCTCGGGCACCTCTCAGCCTCTAAATCCTCCCGGTCTCTGGCAAATCTTGGTCTTCGGAAGCTCCCGGTCCTTGGTAGTGACTCACCTTCGGTAGTTCTTGGCCTCTGGCACCTCTCAGCCTCTAAATCCTCCCTATCTCTGGCAAATCTTGGTCTTCTGAAGTTCCCGGTCCTTGGTAGTGACTCACCTTCGGTAGTTCTTGGCCTCTGGCACCTCTCAGCCGCTAAATCCTCCCTGTCTCGGGCAAGTCTTGGTCTTCGGAAGCTCCCGGGCCTTGGTAGTGACTTACCTTTGGTGTTTCCTGGCCTCTGGCACCTCTCGGAGGCCGAGAGAGAGAGATAGAGAGAGGGAGAGAGAGAGAAAAGAGGAGAGAGAGGGAGACCGAGCGCCAATCATAAACACTATTATATTTTAAGAAAATTTTACCCTATCATGCTTCCTAATTATCTTAATATTTCCTTCCTAATAGGACCTCACAGCCACGAAAAAATATCTTTCCTCATTGCTTGGATATTGTGGCAAGATCGTCCCTAATTGTGCTTCTAGTCGTTTTCTCTGGACGCAAAGTCCCAAACTTGATTAACATACATTAAGTCTAACTCAAAAAATACAATTCACACCCTCTATAGTAAATAAATATGTTTTACATTCCACTGTTTTTAGAACAAATGTATTAAAATTTGCTCTTCGACAAAACAGTGTACCGAATTACGATAACAAATGGAGGTGGTGACTTCTGAGGTCGTAGAAATAAATACTCGAATGGCAAAGTTTACTTATAAGTTAAATTTAATTAAAGAAACTTTTAGTTGTAAATTAAATGTATGCCTTGCCACGTTGCTACCAATTAGAGTACAAGAACTAAACAACTTATATCTGAAAGGTGGGCCTAAAATATCCAATGTTCTATGGAATTATGCCTACGATATTTTACTTTATAAAACTTTAAGATTCTACTTCCCTTCGCAATATGTAGACTCACAACCCGGGCGTCGGCGTCTTGGCACGAGACATTGAAGTTGTAGTCTAAGAAGGGTTATTTCTAGTCGGTAATTACTAGAAGAGGAGTAGAAGTTATGAAAGTGGTAGCCATCTACTCAAATAATACGTGAGCTCGCCTAAAACAAATTCGCGACGGTATTAGCCATTTAATGAGACAAAAAACTTATGACCACAACGTGCTCGTCAGAAGGACGACGCCACAACTTGTATCCATTTCAATCAAGCAAATAAAAGATCTTCAAGGGTAAGTTACTTTACTATTTACAACTTTACTTTACGTTACATTCATTTTTATACGTTTGGCATCAAAAGGCTAATTTAATAATACGAAAATATAAATTTTACTTACGGAAAAAGCGCGCGAGGTGAAATCGGTCCCGTAGTTGGGCTGCTACGAAGGGTTACAATAAAATATTCATACGCGTGCTAATTAGGTAGTTAGTCCGCCGATAATTTAGTTCCGGAACATTGGATAAAAAAATAATATTAAGTTGTACTGGCTAACTAGGTTGTGAAATGTTGCATTATAAAATGGGACTAACTAACGGTACAACAGGAGAAAAACGTCTATCTTCTTGAGCGGTTTACAAGAGAAAGGAGACTGCGTTATAATTTTTTAGCTATAAATCATTCCTATTTGTCCAACGCTTTGACTGCCTGTGAGAATAGAGGTTTGCAGGCTTTAACCAGATTTATTCAGTCGCTCGATGTTTCTCTACATTATTGTCGACATTTTTCAGAACAGGGACTTCTTTCATACAATCTTCAAACCAATGCTTTCATTGCAATTACGAGCAGTATATTTCTTTACAAGTCTGCCAGTCTATCTGTATATTTAATAACATTAATCCGAGTATAATCTAATGTAAGTTCTAATTTATGTCCATCAATAAAGGCTGCTTTGTTTCGTGGTAACGTTAAAGGACTTATTCACTCTTATATTTTTTGGACAAACCTTTTTCTCCTCTGTTTATTACACTTAATATATTTACCATTATAAAAATAACGTTATTGATTTAGGATTCATGTATATTATATTACTGGAAGACCTTCAAACTTATAAACTTTTAGTGGTGCAAAAACAAAACAAGACTTTTAGACTCGCCGGCTACAACATTAAGATATTTATGTAGTACATTATTGGCGTATTCATACTTCCGGGTACTGAACCATTAACTCCTGAAACCCTTTGAGTGTACATTATATCATTGTGGAACAATATAGCCCTCTGGAGGAAGCGCATGGCTATTACAAGGATCTATAAATATTCAAATGCACATCCAGTTATGATACTTTGGACCCTTGCCCTCTATTTGAGAAAATGTATTCATCTTTCTTTTGTGTACTTTTATTTTAAATTATTTCTGTGCCAGCTGCGTAAAGAGTGTTAAGTCCAAAATTGGTCAAAATGAGTTATTGCTACACCCGCATGCAGAACAATGATATCTACGTTTGTGTATAGGGTGATAAGTCCAATTTCACATAATAAACAAGTTATTCACTTGTGCGCCAATGGTATAAGTAAAAAGTGAACAATTTTGATTGTGTAAAGTGTGTTTAGTCCATGGTCACATTTTACTCAAACTATACTGCTGAAGGTCTATTTGTGTTTAGTGTGTTAAGTCCAAGCAATTTGTGACTTAAGGTGCAACATTTGAAAGATGATTTTAATACATAAGGAGTGTTGAGGTCTTAGCTCATTGTCGTCATCTTTAGCAGCCTGAAAGCTGTTTACCCTGTCTCATTGCATCATTAAACATTCAAGATTTCTTTCAGGTCTGCTCTAAGCTGAAGGAGGCTGTCTTTAGTGGTTTGGCTTTAATAATCACAACGCCTTAGATAGATGTTTAGACTTGAAAAAAAAGATAAAATGTACAATAATGAATGATACATTCTTATATTGTCAAATCTTGTATTTTTTATACATTAAAGTAGATGTATGTTCTTGTATTTTTATTTTTTAATGTGGGTGGTGTTTATTGAACATTAATATTTTCAACTTCAAAATTCTTGAAAAGTTTTAAGATTGTCTTCTCAATACTATAGAAGTAAAAATACCCATGAATTACTTGTATATTTATATTTGACATGTAAAATGAAGTACTTAAATTAATTTTAAAATTTTACATTCTTTGCAAGAAACACATGATATATCCAAAAAGAATTTACTTTAATTATACTTTATTATAGACTTTAATTTACAACTACTTAATACTTTACAGAATAGTTGAATAAATACGTTTTTATTGGCTGAGTGTTTACCAAGCTTATACTAATAGCGGCTGATAACATGTTTTTGAAAACTTCCATTTCAATCTGTCTGCCTGTTCGCACGGTATCTCAAAATTGACCATACAAACAGTTTTACGGTTTTGCATGAAGAGTTCAATGATGTTGCACTCTATCCCATGGCTGAGCATTGAGCTCATGGGTAACCGTGATAATAATGAGAAAACTCGCAGACTGGATAAGTTTTTAAACAAACTGAGGACAATCATATCACATTTTAACTTGTGCTATAATAACAAACGTAGCCTAATGTGAATGTTGAATTCAGCTCCAATTCATCTTCCGCTTAGTGCAGCTTCTTAAATCTGACAGACCATAACTTGAAGATCGGATAAAAGTTGTAGAAAAAGAAGCTCAAAACTAACTCTTTGCCTCATTGTGGTATCAGAGACACTTAGACTACAAAATGAAATGTAGAGTAGATAAATAAATTTTTAATTGTCTCATTTGGTGCAAAATGGATTGCACTACGATGTTTTAAAAACACGATCTCAAACAAAAGCGAAAAAAAAAAATCAAGATAGCTGTTGTGTTTTGTAGTGGTTTTCGTAGTGCTGTTGAATTGATACCGTATTTAATCTTCTGTCTACTTATTAAGCTTTATCAATACAATAATTTGATCAACTTTGGTCCGTGAGTTGTTGTATGTGATAGATGTTAATTGTAACTAATCACTCACTGGAAGAACTCGCACATTAATACTGCCCTAGTCCTACGAAAACCAGGATTGTTTGCTGTCTGCTTCTTGTAACAGTAACAGCAGTCCGTTTCCTTCATTCCGCAATCCACATCACATCTCTGTCAAGTCACTAACAGCATCTAAAGAGAGCACCAGAAAACACGCCGGCTGAAATCCACAGCCTTCTAGATATGATATACAACACTATATAAAATTCTTTGCTGTTGGACTGATTATCTTATACATTTATTTGTGGTGGATTGTACAGCTGCGGGATTTGGGGAACTGATAATGATGGCTTCTACGATACCTGCTTGTGTTATATGTATGAAAAAAGTACTTGATCAGGAGAAGGCCATTGGTTGCGATGGACCTTGTGACCGATGGTTTCATATTGATTTGTATAAAAAATGTCAGCGGCGGAATATGCAAAGTTTTTGCAGGCAATAAGAAATTGTCATGGAACTGCAAATCGGGTTGATTGTTTAAAAGATGTCGGAAACCCCATTAATCATTTGAATTGTTCAGATTTCTGACCTTGCTGGGAAAATGGATCATCTTATTTCGAAGGTTGATTTGCCTGAAATCTGAGGATATAGCCCCCATAAAGGAGGACATTAAAGCTTTAAACTCTAAGATTTGCTCTTTGGAACCTCGACTTCTGAATACGGAATCAAAAATAAACCACTCTTGAAACAGGACTTTAAAAGTTTGAAAGATACTGTTGTTGGCTCTGATACAGAAGCTATTATTGGCGAACTAAATGATAGGTCACAGCGTGCCGCAAATGTCATAATTTATAATCTAGGGGAGTCCACTAGTTCTACCGTAAAAAATAGGCAAGACCACGACCTCAACCACGTGTCTAACTTAAACACTGCTCTGAAAATAAATTTGCCCCTTGAAACGGGTAAGGACTATTAGACTGGGTAAGCTAATTCGTGGTAAGAATAGGCCTCTTAAAGTGATATTCCAGTCCGTCAAATGATGCCAGAGTATTCACTTCTAAATTTTTCTCAGGAGTTGGTTTCATCAGCAAATGGTGATTATGCAAGTGTCTCGATTGGTAGAGATCGCACTCCTAAAGAACGTCAGTATTTGCAGGAAGTTAGAAAAGGAACTTGAAGAACGTAAGAAGAAAGGTGAAACTTCCCTTGACCATCAAATACACCCATGGAATCCCTGCTATCGTTTAAAGGCATATCAAAAAACGAATAAACTTTAAAGACCAGACCGATCTGCATGTTTACTTTCAGAATGTCAATGGTCTTAGAAGTAAGTTAAAATATTTTGAAGCTCGCCGTTGCTGAAAGTAATTATGATATTATTATCCTCGTAGAGACAAACCTTGTACCCGATATAGATGATGCTGAACTTGGCCTTACACATTATCAGATCTATCGTTGCGATCGTTCAGATGAAACCTCAAACAAGATGAGCGGTGGCGGTGTTATTGTGGGTATTCATGACAGATTGGTCTCCCAAGAGATAGTGCATCGTGCTTGCCCTGTTGAGTGTGTTTTTGCATCGGTTAGATTTACTGGTTTTTCTATGTTTCTAAGTGCTGTTTATCTTCCGCCCAGCATGCCAGCCAGCCATGTTATGTGGACTTCTGTGTAGCCTGTGAGGAGGCATTACTTTCTGCAGGCACCAAAGGGGCCTATTCTTATAGTTGGAGATTTCAATTTGCCTAACAGGGACTGGACATGTTCCATGGATGCTGAGCGGGATTCTTCCTTTCGGTCTGTAATTGGGTTTTGTTAACCTCTTTCACTTGCAACAGTTTAATGGGGTTAAGAATGACCGGGAAGTTGTGCTGGATCTTGTATTCTCCTCATTGAAGAATGTATCGGTTGAGCTGGCTTTGGGTCCGTTGATGCCTGTCGAGTCCCATCATCCTCCTTTGGACATTGAAGTTGTGTGCAATGGCAATATGAAAACAAGAAATACAGTTAATAAGTATGATTTCAAAAGATGCAACATGGAAGCGGTCTTTCAAGACTTGCAGCTCTGGCAGTACCCTATTTTGGATGATTGTGAAGATATTGAGTATTCCTTTACACACTTTTGTACTAGCCTGAGTTCCCTAATTAAATCTCAGACTCCAATGAAAGGTTTAGGGAAATCTTCCTTTCCCTGTTGGTTCTCCCCGGAATTGAGGAGACTGGTACTGTTGAAGAGGAAGCTTCATAGTCAGTATAAGGCTACTTCTGATATGAATATTTACACGGAATTTAGTCGCGTGAGAGGGCAGTGTAAGGAACTTTCGTCACTCTGCTATCAGCTGTATATTGAGCGGGTGGAAGGAGCTATGAAGACCAATGTTAAGGCTTTCTGGGCTCACATAAAATCATACTAAGGACTCTGCTAGGTTTAATGCTTGGATGTGTTACAATGGTAAGACTGCTGAAGGATCTCAGGACATCTGTGAACTCTTTGCCGATCACTTTTCTTCAGTGTTCAGGGCCATCCACTAGGAGACCTTCCTATGGGGACTGCTTGACTATCGGTTCTTTCACTGAGTTCTCTGCCTCTTGTGACGAAGTTGAAAAGATCCTCTCTTCTCTAGATGTTAATAAGGGGCCGGGGCCTGATGACATACCACCCTCGATATTTGAAGTACTGCAGTTGCATTCTTGCTCCCCACTTGACTTTATACTTCAACCGATTTTTTGCACTTGGGTATCTTTCCTCAATGTCTGAAGACAAGCTTTATTACACCCATTTTCAAGAGTGGAGCTGTCTCCGATATAAAAAATTTCAGGCCAATTTTCTATACAATCAACATTGGCAAAGGTGTTTGAATCTCTGGTTCTTGCTAGACTATCTTTTTTCTTTAAGAGTCACATATCTAGGGCCCAGCATGGCTTCTGTAGTGGTAGATCAGCTTTAACAAATCTGGTAATTTATCAGGATGATATTATATCAGCCTTTGCAAGAGGTCATCAAGTTGACAGTATATATATCGACTTCGCTAAGGCTTTTGACAGGATGAGCCATGTAACATCTCTTGGCTAAGCTTAGCAATATGGGTGTCGCTGGACCCATGCTGCGGTGGTTTGAAAGCTATGTTAGTGGTCGTCACCAGAAGGTCAGATATAATGGGGCAACCTCTCGGGCCTTCCCTGTGCTTTCTGGAGTCCCTCAGGGCTCTCTGTTGGGCCCTGTATTGTTTACCATATTTATAAACGATTTGACTTATGTTATCAAACTCTCAAAAATATTACTTTTTGCAGATGATGCTAAAATATATAATTGAAGTAGCCTCAGAACTTGATTGCAGATTGCTCCAGGATGATTTGAATAACGTACTATTGTGGTGTTCTGAGAATGAAATGGAATTGAATGTATCTAAATGTGCAGTACTATCCTTCTCTCGAAGAACTGACACTCTGATCTTCGATTTTTCTCTTGGTGAAGAGCCACTTACAAGATCTTCTGTGGTCAAGGACCTTGGAGTTACAATGACATCTACATTGAGTCCCGACATTCATTTAGACTGTATTAGTAGGAAGGCAAGTTCGGCCCTTGGATTTATTATCAGAGTGTCCAAGGATGGTTTTTCTCCTGGAGCGTTAAGGACACTTTATATTCATCTAGTTCGCCCCATCCTGGAGTACTGTTCTCCTGTCTGGTCACCATATCAACTAGGCCACATTGATCTTCTTGAGGGTGTTCAGAGAAAATTTCTTCGGGTCATTGGTGTACAACTTGGATTTCGTTATGCGGATGTTCCTTTGGATGACCTAAGCCACCATCTTGGACTTCAATCCTTGGATTTCAGACGTAAAGTCCTTGATCTAATGCTCCTAAAGGGGATCATCTCAGCCACTGTGGACTCAACTGATCTGCTTGGGAGAATCGACATTCGTGCCCACCAGTCTCTTAGAACCAGACAACTTTTTGAAAGAAGATTCTGTCCAACCCAATATTCTTTCTTCAGTACCATACCACGTCTCCACCGTCTGGGGAACAGCCTTCCTGTTGACTTTGATTTTTTCGCTATGTCTGATGATGCTTTTAGGAGAAAACTCAGGAAACTCAGTGCTTTGTGAGCTGGCATGTCCTGCTGCAGTAACTTATGCATGTTGTATTTATTTATGTAGTAATTGTTGGTTTGTTGAATAATGTTTTTTTTGTACATATTTTAGCTCATCTAAATTTTGTATATCTTGTAATTATTATCTGATAGCATGTATCTGTTTACTTTTCTGTCCTCACTATAAATGAATTAAGTTTTTTGTTGAAGCTGATATGCATTTGGTGTATGTTGTAGCTTTTGTGTGTTAATTATTCGTTGTAATTACATACTTTTACCTCTTGTTATGATCATTGTCAATATTTGTTACAAGCCATGTATATTTATCTATTGCTATGGCTTTTGCTAAAGTCATTATTATAAATTATATTGGTTCATTTTTTGCTATTTATGTGTAAGATTATATATATAAAGTCCAGTTGCATGTTTGGCTTGACCCATAGCTTGTAAGTAGTAGTTTGGTTTGAGTGATGTTGCATGTTTGGCTTGACCCTTTGTAACTGAGTTTGGATTTAGCCGTCTTTGTAGAATTATATTTGTAATATTGTTGTATATTGGTCCTCGACCGTTGGAAGTTGAAACAGAATATGTTAAGTTCTCATACATATATATATTTATCTTTTGAATTTGTTATATTATTGATTCATACTTTGCATGTTATGTTACAGGTTACCGTATTTAATATCATAAAATTATTCTTTTATACTGAATATATTGTTGTTCATCTTGATGTTGGCTGCAAGTAAAATTACTGTATATTGTAAAATGGTGTTAACCGTATATGAATAAATAAATAAATAAATAAATAAAAGCGGTGCAGATGAAATGGAGGTGTACTCAAACTTCGTCCTATATTAACCCTTCCCACCATAGCTGGTTGTAGCCTAACTATATGCAAGTAATTTGAGAAAATCAACATCTGCAGTTTTTAAATTTAGCACGAAACTTAAATTTGACATAGACAAAAATGAATTCTATGTGATGGTACATGTCTAATATTACGATGTGGCTGAGCTTGATTGAAACCTCCCATTCAGCATCCTAGGAAAATGTATCTTTTATCTAGTACAGGGATGTAAAAATTCTTTTCTGTATGGTTGTATGTTTGTCTGTCTGACCGAAGGAAATTTCAAGAACTAAATGAGTTTAGTATCATGTTTTAATGTCAGCGAATTTCAAAAACTAAAATTAAACTGTCCCAAAAATGTTAAAAAAATATATTCTTGTATAAGACAGCTCTATGATAAAACCATATTTTCCCACAGTTTTCAGCTTCTTTCCTTAATCTGCCGAACTTAATACAGCTAAAATCCAACACTGTGTACACTTATCTATTTGGACATGCCATTTAGTAGTGTTTCGTTAAAGTACTGTAAAACGCTGAACAGATTAAAACATTTATTTAATTATTGTACATATAGGCTATTTGTTTCAGACTGGCGGTATTTTACAAGCTTCTAATGGGAAATAACCCTTTTTAACACTTGAAATGCACTCTCAAGAATATTAAACACTGTCTGTAGAAACCATTTCCACGAATAATGGATAGTGTGTATTTAATCATAGAGTGTAGACACGATAATCTGGTCGATAAATAAAACAAAGAATAAAACTTCAAACGTGAATACCTGAAAGTGTTAGTGAGATTCAGTGCAGGTTCTGTTGTTCATAAACAAAGAGCGGTGAACAACACCCACCCTTGAGAGCTGTATCGCGGCGATATTCAATGTTTACTTGGAACCGCGCGCTTAGCCCACTGCTTTATTGTGTTGTTTATTTAATCCACAGGTCAGATTTATACTGTAATACCTCCAGTCTGATATCACAGTATGTCTGCCTAACCCGTTTTATATTACCTCACTTGAGAGATTCTATTCTATTTATTAATATAAATATGACAACGCAGACGTATATTTAACTAAATCTAAGTGATATTTTAAATTTCTTTACGTTATAATCTTGAAACCACAGAGTAAGCTTAAAAAGAAGCAAAACTTGACTGTAACACACTGCTGAACAAAGAAGTTATTCAGATAATAAGATTGGAGGTTTTATTAAGAAATATACTTTAAGTTTTAACAAATAAGTATGAAATGCTTTATCAGTAGTGTAATATAACTTTTGATACAAAATTAATGACTGGTATACAACAAACTTAGTTGTTTTTGGACAAGATGAGGCCTCTTAGATCTACGTACTTACGTATTTTACGATCGGGGACAACAAAGCATACTCAATCTTAGCATCGGAAATTGCAATTCATTCGGACTATAAGCAGTTCAATGTTCTTTGATTTTAAATTGGCCCAATGTAAAAACAAATTCTTTTACAATAATCGGGCACGATTATGATGAAACTTTTTATTTTATTTTAAAACAATTATATAAATTCTGAGGACTGATAATTATTTAAATCCAATTAGATATAAAACTCTATAAGCCTTAAAAAAATTTAATGAAGGAAGGAGTAAAGTTTTGTTAATTGGAAATTGAACTAGTGTCACATCCGTATTTCAACTCAACATTTATAGTGGAGTATGCGCAGATTATTAGTATGTTTACAATATCTCGAGAGTTTTGGTGATGAAAGTTAACAACAAACAAATTGTATTGAGATAATGTCTAAATATGAAAATGCATTTGTTACTATAGTAATACATTAAAACATTGTTAAACTATAAGATGTAATTTTGACTAAATTAAACAACAAGAAAAGAGGAGGATAATTAAAGTTACTAAGGGGTAGTAATACTACACTCACAACAGCAATGTGTCACGTTCACTGTTTACTTTTGCCTTTGTCACAGTTCGCTGCACTGCTAAGTTAAGCAAGACACGTACAGACTCTATTAGGTCCCCTTCCATGTGATAGTCTAAACAATTACCGGTGCAATCTGACGTTTCACGGTTATATTAAAATGCAAATGTGTCCCATCTCGTCGGTTAATCAGTATGCTATAAATTATCCGCACATAAACCCTTGGTCGTATTTTATTCGTTACTT
Organism: Homalodisca vitripennis; assembly: GCF_021130785.1. Lineage (NCBI taxonomy): Eukaryota > Metazoa > Arthropoda > Insecta > Hemiptera > Cicadellidae > Homalodisca > Homalodisca vitripennis. The sequence goes on along the minus strand of NW_025781863.1, from coordinate 14,025 downwards.
CATACAATTTATGTTAATAATCTCAATACGGGACATATTCTATTTTTTATTCAAATATTAGCATAATTATATAACTTAAAATCAGAAAATATACCTAGACCACTAAAAACTACTTTATGACGAATAGTAAGTAATTAATAACTTAAATATTAAAAAAAAAAACATTAATCATGAATAGGCCTACTTTAACAGAATTTGTGAGCTTTGGTATGAAATTGGGAACAATAAATAAGTGAGCCGTATAATTTTATTTGTGCCTTCCAAAGGTGAATCGATATTGAAATAAAATTAGTCAGAAATAATGAAGATCATAGTAAAATACCAAATGGCTACCGTCTGCAAATGCATTACTTTGATACGTTTAACCAACATTTTATGGGATTAGTTTTTATTATCACCAACTACATTTTGATTAATTGTAAAGAACTTTTGAAGAAAACATGCTTCAAATTGCATAGTTATGTACTATGAATCAGCACAGTGAAAGTACAGGAATTTATCCTCCTCGCGACCGGAAATTCATAGGATTAAACACTGCCTGTAGACAAACTTGAATATAAAAGGCGGTGTTCAAAAACACTCCACCAATAACATGAGTCACTGTTGCAACGAGGTAGAGGAGGAAAAGTTACATGGGTAATCCCCCAAACTATATTTCAAGAGAAAAAAACCAAACTTGGGGGAGAGTGAGAAACAATCAATAATTTAAAGAAGTGGGAGGGCAATTGCACCATGTGCTCTGAGGTCAACTCAAGGTCATCTCAAAGCCAAGTGGGCAGGGAGGGACGCTAAGTCGACCAACCAACCATAAAGTCACGCAATCTTAATTGCGTGTAGGAGGGGTATTTTGTATTGTCCTGACCAATCAGTGACGAGCTCTAACCTGGTCTTGCACAATCATCTATCTGTATGCAGTCGAGAGTTATGCGTTAAACTACAAATCTAAAAACAAATGAACCTTAAAGTGGAATTATATTTTATATTATGAAGGAATAATGTTATGAATATTATACAGGTTGATATATCTGACATATTTAGGAACAAAATGAGCCAATTCCCTCATTACGTATGTGTACAGAGTTAACTGCATAGAACATTAAATATCTTAAAGCGGTTATTTAGCTTGGAAAGGCCCTCCATGGATATTAACATAAAAAGTAGTTTTTTCAGTAACAATGGATGAAGGATTTCTGTAGGCGGTAAGTGTTGGCGTTACACTTTAAAATTAGCTCAATTTACTCCGACAAAGACCTAGGGCTGGTTTATAACCTTTCTTTATTGTCTTTTAGTTGAAAGGTACTGCTAACGTTGCAATTTAATGGTGTAATGCTAAGAGTAGGTGCTTGAAGTAGTCTGATTTGTAAGAAATTCCTTGGATACATTTTTTTTTGTCAACTATATGATACTTATGCTGTAATGAGGATGTGCGATCTAGTTACACTTGCCTATTCCTCAGTACAAAGGAAAATTTCACGCACGCACACACGCACACACACGCACGCACGCACACACAAGAAACACACATAATTAAACTGTATTTTTGAGTAAGCCAGTTTGAGTTTCCGATAGGGATATCCGGCTATGAACATTATTCGTTACGTTGTAGAATTTTGAGATGGTTATTTGAGATGGTTATCTGTGATGGTTATTTAGAGAGGAAATCTCACCAGATTTTAGTCAAATACAAGAATTAAATAATTTTCATCCAATTATTATGAATAGAATATCAGAAAATATACCTGTATTGATAATACTTAACAATAAAATTATTTATTTTAATATATAAGTCTGCCATGCATTTATAATACTGTATTTTAGTACTTTAAAAAATACTGAATAAGTTTATGTTGTAAATTTTACTTATGTAGTGATTTATGAGCAATTAGGAAATACGACTTACATACTATGGACTATTTATCAAACCCTACGCATCTTATACTGTTTTTAAGCTATACTTAATAATAAAATAACTTAGTTAAAGTTTGTATAATGGAATATAATATTTAAACTAAACGAGTCCTTCACAATAGGAGTTAAGCGGAAACATTGGCAGTGCATTAACGAAGCCAATCAATCAAAGGGAACAAAAAAGAATGTATATTTTTCTATTTGTCTGTTTGTTCAAAAAACCTTAAGATAACTGACCAAAAACTTTAAATTTTTCATAAAGCTTCATTTCTATTTAAGCAAAATTTTAAGCATTAATGCCGGGCAGGCGGGCTCCTTGCATACCGACAGGATCGCTCAGCGGTCACCCATCCAAGCAGCAGCAACGCTTGACGTTGTTTGATTTTGTTATCTTGCAATAACCGTTGTACCCGCTACGCTGCGCCATTTGCAAGTATTTACTAAGTATATTTATGATATTTTAGTAATGGGCTGTAAACACTTCAAACGTCGTTATTGACTGGAAATATTTGAATTTTCACTACTTAGTTGGCAAAGACATATATTATAATAGCACTTACCTCCAGCTTCGCACGCAATTTAGGTTTTTAAAACATGTATTAGAACTTCAAATTTGAAGAAAATTATATTATGACGCCAATGATGAGTTTTCCTTTTTGCTACGATCAACGTAATATGTTTAAAGGTGTACATTATTACCATTGTCATTTATTTCGTTCTTAGTATTTTTTTGTTCCATAGTTGGTTTTGCCTTTTTTCCCGATCAAGAAAATATATATACATACACAGGTTAGACAAACTTACTACTACTAAAAGAAAACTAAGGTGAGGTTTTATAATTGTTTAAATTTATAGTAAAAGTTAGATAGTAAATTAACAATGTCACTATTTACATATTTTGTTTCTTTATAAATTTGAAAAATATTTTAGAACATTTATAGCTGGAATTGTTACATTAGTTAAAGCACATTCAAGTGAACATTCATAGTTCTTGCCGACGTTTTTAAAAGGAGTCTTTGGGAGTTAAATTCTGGCCATCTTATGTTTAGGAAATCTTCTACGGCTGATGAGTACTTACCTAAACACTAAAATAATAGTTACTCCCTAGAGAATGTACACATTATAAAGGTGAAAAAATAACTGAAAATAATAATTAATGTTTACACAGAACAGTTTATTACATTTGACAGGCTCTTTAAATTAATATTTCACAACTTTAGAAACCAAGATTGGATTTTTAACTGCTTTAGTGACCACTGGATCTTATACCGGAGGGATGTTTGAAATACGAATAGGCCTGTATTCATCCCAGGGATCCTATAAATATTCATTTAAAATTTCAGTACAAGCAGTTGAATAGCTTACGCGTGAAAGTAAAATAAACTAACAAAGGCACTTTCGCATTTATAATACTACTAGCGACCCGCCCGCTACTTCGTTAGCGTCTTATATGATTTCTTACGATTTTATTTTATTTACAACTTCTTATATCAGAAATATAGATGCATATCACCGGTTACTCCGGCCAGCCGGTAGCGCCGCAACCGCGATGTCCCTACAAAACATTATTTTGATCTTTCTCGTAGATTTTAGTAGCGTTTGCAATATAAGCGCAAAAATTTGTTTATTTACGACTTGAAATTATCAGTGGTTCTCTAATGTATGAAGCATGTTATTATACATAGTGGAGCCGGCAAACTTTATTTTACCATATAAATTCTTTTAAAAAATTATTTCAGTAAAATAAAATTAATACATTATTATAAGTATGTGAGGATGTAGTGTATGAGTAGTAGAAGCATGGAGCGCTGTAAACGATGACGGAAGATAAACATAACAAAACACGAAAAATGTATGTTTTTTTATTCATCAAAAATTATTCTGTATAGTTACTGATATCGCTAAAAGTATACGATGATATTATTATAAATAGCGGTTGCCCGCAGGTCCGCCCGCGTGGATGTCGGTTACAGCTGCAATAAGCCTACCCAGGAAAAGACAGCAAAATGATTCCCAGGTCAACTCACAGACACCGACACTAACATCGACGACGAAGTCATTATCCGCAGCCTGCACAGATTTTCTTTCTGTGGATGTTTGATGAAATGATGAAAATATTTAAATGTAATTAATACTAAGTGTTCGCTCCTGCCGGCAGTGCCGGAGTGCAACCCGTTTGTTTTAGGATAGATAATTAAAGCGATTATTGTAGAGCTTCTCTATAAACAACATTTGACGTTAAATTATTTTCAGGTAACAAAATATAGTGATGGTCGGGAGCCCCGACCCGTGATAGGGCAACGTAAAGTTGTCCATGCGGTAAAACATTCTTTTCGTAAATCAATTCCAACTAATTTGAATGTTTGGCCCTGGGATTTGTTATCGTTAGTGCGAAAGAAATATTAACTGGAAATTGGAGCCTTTTGAAGGGTCGCACGCGGACCCCGCCTTGGTGGCGCCCACTTCGCAGCGGGCTGTCCAGCAGAAATCGTAATTATTTTAATTTCGCCATAACTTGAAAACTAAACGTCCAATTTTAATCATTCAAAGACCAAATATTATCTACATAAACTTTAATTAGTGATTAAATAATTTATATTGATAAGGATTAATATCATGAGTAAAATAAATGCGTTTAAATGTAGTCCAAAAAAAATTCAAGATTTTTAAATAAAAAAATGATTGTTGTGCCTTACTCGACATAGATAGATATAGTGTGTCGCGGACTTTTTTGTATATATTTATAAGATTTACAATTAATTAGAACATTTTATGGTTTTATCTATTATATTTTAGGCAGCGTATGCAAAATAAGTAACTTTTCTGGCTGATTTTTTACACCTTGTGTCCGAAAAACCCTAATATCTTACGGAATCCTATTTTTTTTTTTTTTTTTTTTTTTAATAAAATATGGCCTATGTTACTCATTACTACATTATCAGTAGCTCTCGAATGGTGAAAGAATTTTTAAAATCGATCCAGTAGTTTTTGAGGCCTATTCATTACAAACAAACAAACATACAAGCAAAGTTTTACTCTTTATAATATTAGTGTTAGATTAGGATAGGATCACGAATTTTTTTTTAATTTTGATTTAATTCATGATGCATAACATTACATAAACCAGTCAGCAATACCGTAGTATTTTAATATCTATAGGTACGGTCAATACGGATTTTATGTGATCTGTAAAATGTAAGTACAAGACGACAATAATAACAGAAGCTTAAACAAAACTCCAGGAAACAATCTCTATAATCATGGTGGCAAATATATCGAAGGAAACAGGATATCTCCGGACATTTGCCATTGTTCAGTGAAACAAGGAAATCAGTAACACTACGTTCCGAGATCTGCAATCTGATCTCTTCTTCAGGTAAAGAAATAACCTAATACATAATTACAAACTAGGTTAAAATAAACAAATCTTACTAAAGCGTTGTGGCACGCCTAAGTCAGGAATCACAACCTACATGTTGTTGTCAACTTCACTAACACTATAAACATGCACTTAATACGAAAACTATACAAAACACTAATCATTAAAACTAAACTACGGAATACAGGTCACAATACGTCTTCACTCGTTTACTAACCACCTACGACTGACCAGAGGGACTAGCCAATGGTAATCGTGACGGCTGACTAAAACAAGATGGCGGAAATACAAGGGAAAGGGGACAGGAATGGGCCCTTTCGTTATTATTGGTTCATGCGAGATGAACTTCTTAAAACCATATTGTGACTCCGCATTGGTTTATTACAAATATCTGATCCGTTTGATACTTTTGGTTTTCTCTTTAGTTCATTTTTTAGAATTGGCAACCAAAGCGGCCTAATCTCGACTGATGGTTGACTGATTGGTTGGTCTGCCAATTTAATGTATGTTGCCTCATTTAATTTCCTTTTAAAGAAATTTGGTTCCCGATGTATTATGTGGGCTTCATCCCAATTCATATGATGGTCTTCGGACCAACAATGGTGTGCAATTTTTGACTTTTCTGTGAGACCCTTTCTCGTGTTTTCTTTGTGTTCTTTTATCCTTACGTTTAGTGGTCTTTTTGTCTCGCCTATGTATTCCCTATTGCAGCTACATTTTATACTGTAAACACAGTTTTTGGAATCCTGTGTTCCATTTGTTGGTCCATGACCATTGTTTTATTTTCTAAGGTTACGTATGTATGATCTCTCCACGTAAACAATGAATCTACCGTTATACTCAAATATGTATATTTCTCTACTACTTTAACAATGGTATGGTAACATGCATGCCGTGCATGTGCACAAATAATGCATGTGCACAGTCAACTGTGCTGTATTTATTTAGACACTATTTTAGCATTATTGATATGATTTGTTTATTTTAGTTGATTAGATTGAATTTATTTGAGCTAATGGATCTTGTTTGTGTTACTGTATGTTACTTATGTGGTCACATATAGCCCTTTTTTTAGAATAATGTTAGTTTTAAGTTTTATACATTAAAACTACACGGTGAAGTTGGAAATGTGTGTGTGTTGTTGCATGAAAGGGTTGCCTGGAGTGACGCAGCCACGGTCTGTCAGTCGCTGCCCGCGGGGCCTCGCGGCGTGTTGTGGTACTGGTGTCTGACTGTGCTGCCCCGAGCCAGCGCGTGCTTCCGTCAGCCCTCCCAGATCTTCTCTGCCAATCTCTTACTCCTTTTTCAAACTTCTTAAAGGCAGCTCATGTCAATGCACAATCTCTTTATGGCCACATTGATGAATTTCGTTCCGTTTTTCAAACCATCTCCTGTTGACATTATTCTAATTTCAGAAACTTGGCTGAAACCTCACTTAAGTGACAGAAGTGTCGAGCTTCCAGGTTTTAACCTGTACAGAAATGATCGCCTGCACAAGGGTGGTGGCGGGGTGGCCGTGTACGTCAGGTCACACTTCCTTGTCTCTGTCCTGCTATCATCCGATACATCCAGAGATGGACGGCCAGAATACATGTTTCTGGACGTCTGTGTTAATGGAGCACACATTTTAATTGCTTTTTGTTACAGAGCTCCTCACCTGGGCTACATGGCTGAGTTCGAACATGATCTTCTGGGTTTTTGGCTCACTACAATCATGTTATTGTGATGGGAGATTTTAATACTGATTTACTTGGACCAATTACTTATGACCAAACTTTTTTAACTAATATGTTTTACTCGTGTAACATGACCATACTTCCTCTGCAAGCCACTCACCACACTGAGACTGCCGACACCTGGCTTGATATCATTGCTGTCTGTGACTAAACCCTGGTTGCGCACCACGGGTAACTCCCTGCTCCTGGCCTTTCCAAACATGACCTTATTTTTCTTGCTTATAAACTAAGAACTCCCAAGATCGAACCAAAAGTTATGTTTTATAGAAACTACAAAAAAATATCAATCTTTATTCCCTGCTTATCGATGCTTCTCTAACTCCATGGCATGAGGTCACATCAACTGATAATGTGGACATTATGGTATCAAAATTTAATTCATTAATGAATGGTCTTCTTGATAAAACACGCTCCATTTGTTTCAAAAAGAGGAACCAAACAGCCTGCTCCATGGATCTCAGAATTTATTCGACACATCCAGAAGCAAAGAGATAGAGCTTTCCTTAAGGCTAAGCGATCCAAGTTACGTGATGACTGGGCTGCATATAAAAAATTAAGGAACAATGTGCAACAACAAATTAGAAATGCCAAGATCAGGTTTTACTACTCCTCCCTGTCTAAAAAACAATCTAGCAGAATTTTATGGTCAAAACTGAAAGATCTTGGAGTCGGCAAGCCTAACACTTATTCCCCGGTTTCCCTTAATCTCGATGATATCAACAACTTCTTTGTTGAGATTCCTGTTGATCAGTCTGGGGCTCAGGAGTATGTATCCGAGCTCGAAGGTACTACTTTTGATAAATCTGAGTTTCAGTTCTCTTTCACTCCGATAACAGATACAGATGTGTTAAAGGCTATTATAAGGATGTCCAGTAAACGCAAGTCGGGGCCGATGGCATTCCTATAAGGTTAATAAAAGATACTCTTCCAGTCACTCTTCCAACTATCACTGCCATTTTCAATAAATCTCTGGCTATTTCAATGTTCCCACTGACATGGAAGTCTGCTTTAGTTCGCTCACTTCAGAAGTGTTCCTCTCCACAAAATCCTTCACAATTCAGGCCAATAAGTATACTCCCTGCTTTATCAAAGTGTTTGGAGCGGATCGTTCATCAGCAATTTTCAATATATCTTGAAAGTAATAACATTTTATCAAATTTTCAATCTGGTTTTCGCTCCAACCACAGCACTACTACTGCACTTCTAAAAATAGTTGATGATATACGCCTTGGAATTGATAATAGTCAGGTAACCATTTTTAACCCTTTTCGACTTTTCAAAGGCTTTTGACTGTGTTTATTATCCCCTTCTCCTCATCAAACTTAGGAAGGATGGTTTCTCTGATGGTAGTGTCAAGTGGGTTGAGTCTTATCTTTCGGGACGACGCCAGTGTGTCAGGTCGGGTGAGAAGCAGTCGAGATGGAGACCAGTCACTCGTGGAGTTCCACAGGGTTCAGTCCTGGGGCCACTTTTATTTTCACTGTACATCGATGACATTTACTACTCAAATTACTCATTCCAATTTTCACTTATATGCAGATGACTTACAAATATACCGCCACTTTTCTATAAGAGACATACAAACTTGTGTGGACTCTCATGAATTCCGATATTGACGCTGTTACTCATTGGACTTGAAAACATGGAGTAAAATTAAACGTAGACAAAACTCAGTGTATTATGATAGGTCATCCAAAGCTTGTTCGTAAAATTGACTTTACTACGGCTCCCAAATTAAAACTAAATGACCAAGAGCTAGAATACTCTGAGAAAGTAAAGAATCTAGGACTTATTATTGGACAAACACTTAAGATGGACCGAACAGGCTTCTTTGATATGTAATAGGGGTCTTTGCCGGTGTTCACAGCCTCAAGCGGCTGGCTTCATTATCTACCACACAAAGTTAAAATAATGCTGATAAAGACTCTTGTACTGCCTCACTTCAACTACTGTGACATAGTCATTAATTACATGACTGTGGAGCTTTCAAATAGGACTCCAGCGTGCTCAGAAGTTTTGCATTAGGTTCATTTTCAATCTCAGACGTAATGATCACGTAACGCCCTTCTTCAAACAATTATCTATCTTAAAAATTACAAGATCTTCGAGACTATCATCATTCATTCTGTCTGTTTGCACGCTCTTTTAAATACAAATTGTCCCAGTTATCTTTCAAACAACTTTCAATTTATGTCTGAAATAAGTGAACGAAGTACAAGGAGGGGTACATCCTTATTATCTATCCCAGTTCATCGAACAACTACCTTTAGTAAGTCGTTTACAAGTTTCTGCCTGTCGATTGTGGAATGCTTTACCTATAAACATCAGAGCCATTGAAAGAGCGCCGCTCGCTTTGGGGCGGAGGTCAGGGCCTTGATGCTGGGGGCTCAGGGGGTATAGCGGTTGGCGGCTTTGGAATGTGGTGCTTAGGGCAACTGAATGCAAGTTGAATGACATGCGTGTATGTCTTATTATAGTATTGTAAATATTTATAAAAGTTACATTAATTAAAGATTTTTTATTTTATTTTAAAGCTAAGATTCTTGTAAACGTATAAGGTTAATTAATATATTTATGTTTATTTATACATGTATATGTAAAAGTTAGTTTAATTTTTTACGAGTTTAAGTTGGTAAAGAGGACTTTATAGTCCTAACTTCGCCTCCAATAAAGACATTTTTTCATTTCATTTCAATACGTTTCAACTGTGACATTTGCTAACTCTCAATTTATATAACTGCTTGTTTTTTAAAGCATCGTTATCTCTGTTTTGTAATTCATTAATTTGAAAACCAGGGTAATGGGGTTGTATCCAGGAACATAACTCAAAATATCTGATTTTTAACTTTTCTGTACATAATTTATTTAATCAATAGAATTTTAAACTATGAAATAGAGAGATAAAGTTAAATAAGTTACCTTATTTTATTCCTAAATTTTTTTGTCATTTAGTGAATTTATAGGTTATCGGCTCTAACAACGGTGTATAATAACGGTTTACAACTTTGGCCCCTCCTATCAGCCCAGACGTCAATAACCGTGTAATGAGACCGCTTGAGGCTTACGGTTGAGGTTGCGATAAATTACGTTATTAAAGTGAGACCTATCACTGTCAATATTTTATGTCAAATACTTCAGGAAGAGTTAATCCGCATTACGCTGATTCTATCCTACATGATTTTGACTTGATCTATTAAAAGTTATCAATTACATTGTTAAAGTTCCCCCCAGAAGTAAAAGTTCGAAATACTTTGTTAATTATGATTATTTGAAATGGTATTCATACAACTAGGCAGGTTTATTTAACATCTTTGGAACAAAATATCAAATTGAATATTTAAACACAGAAAGGTTGTAAAAATGCTTGGGCTCTTTGAACCAATAACTGAGGACTGTCCTGAAGTATGGTATCTCTCTAAAGGAAGACAACGTAATATTTTATTATTGGCTTCTGTAAAGTCAATAATATATCAATAGTTGTAATTAAGTTGCCACAAGCAAAAAGTCCATAAATCCCTACTAATCTGTTGTACTTTATACAATTTCTATCATAACATGTTTCCTCTTTTATGTAACTACAACGGTTTGCAAAATGTAACGCAGAGCAACTAGATAAGATATTTGACGTTATAGAAGGTATTTAAAGAAGTTTTTTTATGACTCAGCAATATGTGTGTAGGTTATAATGAACAAATTTTAAGCAATATATGCTGTAAATTTCGTTTATGCTGTATATTTCACGGTTACCGTGGCTTTACATCGAGCTAGATGCAGCTTGGCTTGAGGATAATTCGTTTTTTTAAAGCTGGTAAAGGATGGAAATAAACCCAATATGGTTGATAAAAGAAGTACAGATATTGTATAAACAACGCCCACAAATGATGTGGGAAATTTATGTTTTCAAATTGTTTCATACCAAAAAAGTAATAATTGATCCAGTCTAGGTCATACCTCATTCCTTAGACTAAATCAATTCTAATGTAACGTTTTTCGTCGTGCATGTTACGGAATTAGTCTCACAGGGCAAATTTCTTTAAGTATTTAATCTCAAATGTTGGCTGCTGGTAAGCTGTCCATAAAAAAAGAAAAAACACGAAATATAGACGATAGAACAAAACAACCTTCAGACCTTCAGGAGTTTGTGTAACTTTATCGTAGTGTACCCAGTCTACTTTTATTGGTTGGCAGGATTGGAAATAATTATTTTCTCTCCTACTGCGAGAAAATACATATTTTAATTATAATTTTTAATATTGTATTGAGTATACGATACGTTGGTTTAGGAATTCCTACGACCAACGCAGATTTATGTTAGGTTATTTAATTTAGGTTGAGTGGAAGCTAAGGTTTTATTATCGAAAACAAGCTATGGTACTAATATATTTCTGATAACAATTGCCCAATCATAACCAACTGTTGGTTGCACGAATTGCTGTAAAAGCTCTTCGTGCAATAACTTAAACTGTTTAGACGCTGGTCACAATACCTGTAAAATACCCTTTTTATTGTGTTTGCTGGTTAAAGTGCGGAGGACAGTAATATTTTATTACTAATGTATGTAACATCGGGGGGGGGTTTCTTTAGAGTTAGTTAATATTTTTGTGTCAAAGTACTTTCACTTGCCACACAATTTTCCGTGATATAAGATTGAGAATTTTAAATATTCAAATATTTCTTTTGACTACCATAATCCGCCATTTGTCAAGTAATTAAATTGTTATGGCTCTTGCACATTTTGTATATGGTCTTACTCAGTAAGCGTGGTAGGGATAGACCGGGGGACTATTATAACCGACTATGTCAGAACTCCACCCTGACTTTCTAGCGTTTTGATAAACCTTTTAAACATCGGAAACTTTTTAAATTTATTCCTTTTGTGGACTTACTACCAAGCGAGTTATATTTTGTTATTAAAACGTGGTGTGCAGGGAAAGGGGCCAATGTTGTTCGAAATTCATGACATTAAATTTCATTGTTGCATTAAAGTTGTTTCGCAAATGTGCGTTATCATTAAAAACCATTGTGTATTTGATTACACTACTATTCTTACCAATATTGGCTTCAAACAGGTCCCGCAGTTTACACTATATCAACTCTGTTACCAGCATTCAACATTATTTACAGGCTCTTTCTTTATCAAAATTACTGTAGTAAATAATTTATTAAAATATAAAATTAATATTTCATGGGAGTTTCCCTGCAATAAAATAATTTTTAAACAACAAAATTTGTATAAAGCAAATAAACCCCTGATAACATACAATCATCAGGACACTTCACATTTGTATTACAATTCAAATGTGGCCATTTCTAGTAAGGCATTAGAGGCTGTAACTATGAGCAACATAAATATAAGAGAGATTTTCATTGAATTTTTATGATTCTGTATTACCTTAAGAATCCCCAAGTGTTATAATATTTTATTTTCAAATAAACTTTTACTGTGCATTTATATGATCTAGAAATGAAAATCGACTTAGATCATTAAATAAACTCAATTTATACATGCTATTTTATTTAGTTACAGAATTAGTAACCTGAAATAAAAAACAAAAAATAGCCTTTATATTTAATCACTCTCTTTACACTAGTAATTGGCGTGACCATTAGGCATAAAAATACGATGACATATAAGTTTGTAAGGCATATCATGTACTGCTTATTTCTTTTCAAAAATCGAATTAAATATTTCATTGTAAAAATTGTTCAGTAAATAATTCAATAATGTAACAAAAATATTAACATTTAAGCCTAAAAAGGGTTACTCTAAATGAATTACTTTGATGGGTATTTCACCTACTTATCCTGAACTTAATTAGTTTATTACAAACAGAGAGATAACCTATTTCTACTTACTCTTAAATTTGAATTAAAATGTAATGCATAAAATTGTATAGTTTCTATATTTCGTTAACCTCTGACTGTGTTTCAAGCATATATATGTTACTATCAATTTCAAATAAAAATGCAACTAGAGCTGTGTATTAACGATTGTTCCCGTAAGCTCCATTAGCTTTCATACATATTTTGTTTTTAAACCATTTTTGTTAGGCAAAAAAATAGCTGATGGACTACTTACTCAACTAACTGTTCTCATATATACGATAAAAATACAAATATATAATTAATAACTTCTCAAACCAATAATAAAGGAGGAAGTTCAATTTGTGAGTTATATAATGGAAGAGTAGGTTAATTTTTGACCTGTCACTAAGGGCGCTGAGTACAAAAATTATTTCTAGTATGAGACTGGATTTTAAAATTGTTGTAACGTGGGTTCTATAGTATGGTATATCTTATATACACAAATCACAAACTATTTTTGTTTTAGTATATGAGCGATCAATGGTATTTCTAAACTAATAAAACCCTTTATTTTTTAGATTCCACAAGTTCCAATGGAATTCAATAATAAAACTCAGTATTAAAATAATAGTAATTTTATATTAAAATTTAAAATCCAATAATACAGCAACGCCAAGCTTATCTTTTTTACTTTTGAATATATTCTCAATTAAATCTTATTTATAACCCATCAAAAAGTTCACAAAAAAAAAAAAAAAAAAAAAAAAAAAAAAAAAAAGTCTAGTCTTAAAATTAACCCATCAATCAATCATTAAATAATTGTCTCCTTCAAGTTCTCAGTGCTAATGTTTTCAACACAATCTTAAAAATAAAAATCTTCCTTACACTTCAAAATAAAATAATCTTCTTCAAATATAAAATGAAACAAATAATAAAAATAATACTTTCTTCTTCAAAATAAAAATGATGAACAAATTAAGGTAATATTAATTAATATTATGAACAAAGGCAAATTGTCCGAAACAGTTATAAGACTCAAAATTTTATCAATTTCAAAGTACTTATTTTGTGTGTAAACTTCCAATTTTACAAATTATTGAATTATCTGAATTGTTCGCTGGGCTTTTCAATGTTTAAATTTAGCAACTAGTTAAAATATATATAGAATCTCAGAAACATTAAATAAATTTTCTTTTT